>NC_134494.1:9359687-9414687 GCF_040206685.1 Ascaphus truei | reverse complement strand
GATCCTGTGTTCAAAGGGACAAACTGCTAGATCACCTTAAGCAAGACCTAGCCGTCCTATCTGACAGGGTCAGGGTTCTTTCTGCCTCTACTATTAACCCCGCAGCATCTATACCTATTTCCACTCCAGTGGCCCCGACTTTTGAACCACGATTACCTAACCCTAATCGCTATGCTGGTGATCCTTTGGGTTGTCAGGGATTCCTGAACCAATGTTCAATACAGTTCGAACTGCTTCCGTTCGAAAGTGGCATTCATCATTTCCCTTCTGACAGACGATGCCCTGGCCTGGGCCTCTCCAATCTGGGTGCTACGACCAGACCTGACCTCCGATACCAATCTCTTCACCGCTGAGTTCCAGAGGGTCTTCGACACACCTGGTCGCAAGGTAAATGCCGCTTCTACCCTTCTCAACATTTCTCAGGGGGACCGTACCGTGGCCCGCTATGCGCTGGAGTTCCGGACTGTGGCCTCTGAGACCAGCTGGAATGACGAGGCCCTGTCAGCAGCATTCTGGCAGGGGTTGTCCCAGCGTCTCAAAGAGAAGTTGGCGTCCCAGTACCGTCCCGGAAAACTTGAAGACCTGGTGGCTCTTTGCATCCGCATGGATCTGCATCTTCAGGAGAGAAGAATGGAGAAGGGCAGACGACAACAAGGTATACAACCTTCTACCTGTCATCCAGCAAGCTCCGTGCCTCCTGCAGCACCAACGCTAGATGAACCTAGGCAACTAGGAGGGACCTGGCTTTCGTTTGGTGAGAGTGTGACAATAGCTTTGTAACAGGCTATTAATAATAAACACCAAATATCACTGGGTTGAACTGAACGAGGCTTAGATATGATAAAATATAATTTATTCCTTGAAAAAGGTGAACACACGAGATATACAAATAACAGACAAAATATGCACTTATTTAAAGTTGGGAATGATGAAATAGTCAGAAATCGTGACTAGTAGTTCATACAGCAATCTTGAAAATCACAAACGACACGAAAAACAATAGCCATAGGCTGAGCCTGGTTCTTATACAATTATTTCACATTGAACACAACCAAAACCCAGCCCCTCTCATAAATCAGTGGTGAGGTTGACAGTTTTCCACCGAGTAAAACTCCTCCCACCCAAGGACGTTTAAAAAACTGCTTTTCCTATCTAAATAACTTCATTACTTCAGTTCAGTATTACTTACTGGCACGCGAGACATATTAATACATTCCGGCACGCATGACGCTCCCAATAAGACTAAATATTACCGTGTAATACTAAAATTAAGAGAGATATTAATATCTGTCTCTTAGGACCTGCTAGACATCATGTGTCTGTAATCGTTATTTGCGGCTCGGTCCCCCGGTTACACATATGTAAATTTTAGCACGTTCAGCCGAGGACATCTCATGGTATTCTTATATTTAATAAGGTCACTCATTCTGATATCTCCTTGGGTAACCGCACCCCTGGCCCCCATAACCCCTGGTCAATAAATCCTTTGAAGCAGGGACTCCTGTGTAGAGAACATTTGTCACAGGTGCTAGATTTCACACCCAATGCCCCAGACATGGGCCTAGCTGTCTCTACCAGCAAGATGTGTTAACATACACCAAACCCCCTCTGTACTTTTCACACCCAACTTCAATCAAGCCTGTTGAAGCCCAGATATTTCTGAAAAGACACCACATATTTGTATTTTCCTAAACTGCAGCTCATTAACCCCTTAAGCCCCAGTGTGTGTGTGGTGCAGACACTGGCACAGAAACAATACATTTATACAGGGGAATAAACAGTTGGATGGCTGAAGCAAGGCAAAAACACATTACTGGACCCCAGTCCAGTTAATCCCTTGGTTCCCAGGTCAGAGTAGAGGGTGGCCAAATGGTGTGTAACCCCTTAAATCCCGGGCCAAATCCCCTCTCTATTGACACCTCCCCTGTTCAATGGGTGCCTGGTGCCCCGCTGCCTTCCCTGGCACTGGGACACCACTGGCGTCCTTGAAGCACTCAATAAGTCCTGAGGGATTGGCCTGGCAAAATTGTCCTCCGGCATTGTCCAGTACATTGTCCTCGCCACAGTGGACAGTGAAGTCCAGATCCTGCTGAGCAGGGCTCCACCGTGGCCGCCGGGCATTCTCCTTTGCCTCCCTCTGCCCCCCACCCCGTGCCTGGTGAACCACGTCCATGGTGAAGGGGCATCTCTGCAGACCAGGCCGCATACTGCCCAGAGACTGGCATGTCTCTGCACCAGTGAGAGACCAGATATCAAGCACAGACCGTCGCTTTCCTGTCAACCAAGTCTGGGAAAGAGCTATGTCACTATCCTGTAGGGACCCTACCTGCCCTGGCCCTGTGCCCACCTGTAGCTGCTCTGCTATACCCTTGACTCTCCTCCCTGGCTGCCTATCTACCCACAGCCCCTCCTCTGGGAACCCTGGGGAATCTGTCAGGGGGGTCACTCCTGGCCAGTCAGAACAAGGACCTCCTGCCTACATATCCCATCCTTAGCTTCTGCCAGCTCCCTGACACCCCACTGACCTCCTATCTCCCCCTGCTCCACAGTGTCTCCCTGCCTAGCCTAACCTAGGTCCAGCATCTCAGCCCCTGCTGATGACTCCTGCTGCTTACCTCCCTGCAGCCCACCTGCACTCCTCTCCCCCTGGGCAATTCTTACCCAGACACTGGAACTAACTGAGTGCACCTACCTCCCTGACCTTGTCTCCCCCTTACCAGGGATGAGCTCAGGGGCACCTCTCCAGATGCAACTGCCTTAGCTCCTGGCTGGCAGGTATCCCTGGGGTGGCACAAGCCTGCCACTGCCCATGATACCCCCAGCCCATAGCCAGGCTGCAACAGGGGGTTGCTGATCTGAGAGACCCCTTGCGGCTCTGCCAGGGTAATGGAGAAATCTAGCTGCCATACCTGCTGCTTTCCCTCCCCGGCTACCACTAGCCCTTCTCCCACTGAGATCTGATGCTGGCTACCTACCTGCAGCCTCCCCTCACTCCGCTTCTCCCTAGCTAATCCTAACCTGGATCCTAGGGACACCTGAGTGAGGCCATCTCCCTGACACTGCCTCCCCATTACCGGGGATGAGTTCAGGGTTTCTGGTGCAGATGCACCCACCTTAGCTCATGGCTGGTAGGTGATCCTGGGGTGGTCTAACTTTGCCACAACCCCTGATACCTCCAGCCCATAGCAAGGCTGCAACAGTGGGGCTCTTAACTGAGAGTCCCCTTGCTGCTCTGCCAGGGTAATGGGGAAGCCTGGCTGCCCTACAAGCTGCCCTTCCTTCCCCTCCCCTGGTGCCCCTATCTCCTGCCAGCCCCTGGTCACCCCTATAGTGAAACAACAGGGTACAGTCATAGGAAAAAATAAGTCAGGGTCAGTCTGCGACTTGCTGGACACCTAACAAGCTCCTATTGAACCCCCAAAATAACCACAACATATATATAAGCATATGAGTGTCACAGAGGAGTGCTACTAAGCATGGCAATATATATTTAAAACCAGAGACAGAACATAAAACACAGACAAAGCTCAGTTTTAGCACATCCAGTGAAACTCATACACGGTACAGTGCCTAAATATATATGTATACCTATTAAGTAAAATGGTCTTTTAGTTTAACATTTTTGGCCAAAATTGTTGTAAGCCCCTGAGCCAACTGCACGGCAGACCACAATTCAGGGGTCCCTAACGCTAATATAAATTCTGCGACTTGGTCTGGCTTACCTCGCTGGTCCCCGCAGTGACCGCCGCCTTCGTTGGTCCCGATCGCAGGGAGACTGGAGTGGCCGCCACTGGCATCATCTGGGCCGAGCAGCAACGGGCCGCTGCCGCAACAGCGCCCCGGCTTGGTACAGGTAAAACGGTGCAGGACAAGGGTCCCAGGTCTTTGTGGAGTAACACGGCTCCCGCCAAACCAGGTAAAATAACCCCCTCCCGCAATCCCTGTCCCTCCCCCCACTCAGAAAGGGCTTCGGCACTTTGCCGGAATCGCGGCTCTTCCGCCACCGTCGCCGCCATGGGTGAGCCCCGGGTAGCTGCCGCAACAGTACCCGGCTTTGGTGCAGGGTCGCCGGCGTGGATTGTGGGGCTCCGGTCATCGCTGGGAATCGCTGACTCAGCCAAACAATGTGACACACCCACCTCCTGCACACCCCAACCCCCCCCCCGAATAAAATTGCCGCCGGCAGGATGCCGGAGTGGCGGCTTCTTCTCCGCCGCCGCCGCCACCGGGATCTGATGGATGGCCGCCGCTCTCTGCCGCTAACGGGGTTATCTCTTCCGCAGCTCGTGAGCGCTGGCCCTGAGGGGCTTCTTCGCCCGACCGCACAGTCCGGGCACCGGGCATTATTGTGGCCCGTTTGTTGGCAGTGCCGCAGCACCTGCCGGAGCTTCTACGCCGCCGGTGGACGACCCCCCGCAAGGGGCTGCTGCGTCCAGAGCGGAGTTGTTTGAGCGCTGGGCTCTGGGAGCGGGTAAGCGGGTCGGTGCGGCACCAACACCATGAACTGGGTCCACTTCGCTGGGAACCATGTCTTGCCCAACGCATACACCAGTGCTAGCTCTTTCAGGGAAAAAGGACGGGCCGCCGCAATGGCCATTACCTCTCCTGGTGCAATACGTCCGTGGTCTCTGAGACAACCCGCTCCCTCCACAAGTCTCTGCCGTCCCGGAACTGGGTCCATTCCCTGCTCTCCGGGCGGTTTGGTGGTTACAGCGGCTGTAGCTGTGGATCTTTGCTCAGCATGCCGGGTTTCATGCTCACCGATCGCTGCCTCTCTCTCAGCCTTGCCGGCTGCTGGTCCCCGCGCCGACTTGATGCACGCCTCCGGTCTCGGTGCCCGGCTCCAGTCATATGGATGGCCGGCACTTTGGTTCTGGAGGCAATGCTTTTCACAAGTAGGGGAACAGTGAGGAGGTGCCATATCTTGTGTTATATGTTGTACACTGTGTGTTCAATATCTTTAGTCCCAGGAACTCGCAATTACTCTTGAGTTCCCACTATATTACAGAATCCAGCAGTACTCTGTAATACAGGTCCAGTTCAATCCTGCTGCTGCCACCAGTTTTATTAATGCCTGTGACGATAGCTTTGTAACAGGCTATTAATAATACACACCAAATATCACTGGGTTGAACTGAACGAGGCTTAGACATGATAAAATATAATTTATTCCTTGAAAAAGGTGCACACACGAGATATACAAATAACAGACAAAATATGCACTTACTTAAAGTTGGGAATGATGAAATAGTCAGAAATCGTGACTAGCAGTCCATACAGCAATCTTGAAAATCACGAAAGACAATAGTCATAGGCTGAGCCTGGTTCTTATACAATTATTTCCCATTGAACACAATTGTTACGCCGATGCACGCCACAAACTGAGACCGGACCGCGGGGCTGAGGTGGGGTTATATAATCACCGACCTTAGTCCACGCAGACTGATCCGGAGTGCGCAGTTCGTAGTCGTACGTAGCAGGGTCAGGATTGGAGGAGGCAGCATCGTTGTTATTCAAGCAGGCGTTCGGCAACAGGTAGTCAGGAGTTCCCCGCTTCAGCTTAGGAGCGTGAGCGCGGGAGTGGCTTCTGCGCGAGGAGCGGCCTCGGCCCATGACGCTGATCTCAGCAAGAGGAGACAGCAGGCTGGCCGAAGTATACCGCAGGGCAGCGTCGGGGAAACCAACGCTTCAGCACAGAAGTCCAAGGTGGGTCACTGCATGGATATTAGCAGCAGACCTCAGGAAAAGAAGGGTAGCCACTGCTAGGACAGAATGCTGCAGGTACCAGTGCTGGCTAAACACGCTTCAGCACAGGAGACAGGAACAGACCTCTGGATACTCAGGAACTAGCGAGGTAGAACACTAGGAGGAGGCCTGGGTGGTTTGTGGCAGAGACAGTAACATTCAAGGTAAGATTTGTTATGCTCGGCACTGGTTCAGTGCCAACGCCCAGGATATAAAGGGCGGAGATCCAATCACAGGAGGAGGGTGTGTGAGTATTCCGCCAATGATGGAGCACAGGGCAGAAGTTGCAATGAGAGGCAGCACATGTGCCATTGATTGCCAGAGGAAGCTTTTGCAACTGCAGCAGTCTGCAAAAGCTATAATCAAAGCCAGGAGCAGATTCCTTACAGTACACCCACCCCTTCAGGTGAGACCTCCGGACGAACAGGGTCATTCACAGATCTGGGGGACATGGAATTGTTCCTAGACCTCCTTAGGCGAGGGTTGGCATTGAAAGCCCATGGTTTGTTGGGATTCCTTACAGTACCCCACCACAGGGTGAGAAGCCTGGGTGGACAGGCCCATTCATAGGTCTGGGAGACATTGAGTTGTTCCTGAAGTGTCTCAGGCGAGAATTAGGTCCAAAATCCAGGTGTATATTGGCGAGTGCCACAAAGGACAGCGGTGGCACTGCTGTTCTTGGTACATGGGCAATGGGACCAGGGGACTCTGGAATAGGGACATCAGAAGGGCAGCACCCAGGTGTCCAGTGCATAGCAATAGTCCAAGAGTACGGGACACAGGACACTGATTGTTGGACATAAATGGCAGGGGGACCTTCAGAGAAGGCAATGGCTTTGGTGGAATCAGCACGAAGGAAGTTGCGAGAGTCTTTAGCTTCCAAGGAATTCCGGGTGGTGATTAGCGAGGGAATGGGGCGGGAGGGTTCACTGCAAACTATTGAAGCGGTACTTTTGATACAAAGCAGGGTTGCTATCCCAAGCAATGTGAGAGAGTCTGTAGCAGTGTATACGCAATTCTTGGTCGTGGTACTGACAGATGAAGAAGGGTCCGCTTCCTTTGGTCTGTGATCTTTAGAGAGAATCAAATCCGAAATTGTAGCCTTGGCGAAGGGCATAATAAGCATCAAGGAGACAGTAAGAGACAGCATGTCTATACCCATAGTGGACCCGTAGAGAACAGGGACGGACGCTTCAGGTAAAGCGACGATGTCCAGTAAGGGTGTCTTAGTTTTAGAGAAAGGCCAAATGCCATCCAGAAAGGGCACTTTAGGCACCGCACAGAGACCTGCGAGTAAGGAGTCTGTTTGAAAGGTGAGAAAACAGAGTTTATCCAACAAAACAGGCAGGCGGTTAAGCGGTGCATCAGCCTTAGGAATAACAGTCTTGAGGTTAAAGCTGGGTACCTCCAACACAGAGAAAGAAAATAGAGAACTAGAGCTTGGCTTAGGAGTGGAGGTCCCAGGTACCCAGGTCTCGCATGATACTGTGGGAGAAGCAATACAAATATTACTGTTTTAAACATAGGGTTCTTAACATCGGTAGCTCCAGGCACCTTCTTGAGAGGTAACCTTAGTTTTGCGACAGGACAGTCAATAGCAAGTACTCCAAGTATTGTGGAAGACACAGGGAAATATAAGTCCATCTTAAAGACTGGGTTTTTTGAAAAAAGAGACACAGCGGGTATTACTGAAAGTTCCAAATGCGATACCCCTGAGTTCGTGGTAGTAGACATACAGTCTGTAGTGGATACCCCGAATACTGTGGGCGAATCAGCGTTAAACAGTATTATTAAAGGAGTCGGCATCCCAGACTTAAAGTCATTTTTAATCATCCCGGAGGCTGTGGCATGATCCGTGAAAGAAACTGGGGTAGACTTTCCAATAGAAACAAGGGACATCTTGCTTGTCACTGAAGTGGGTGATTGAGAACCAGCAGGAACTGAACTAGCTACTGTAATGAAATCAGAGAACATTGTGCTTGTTTCAGAATTGGGTCCCTGAGAATCCCTAGTGAGGGCATCAGACTCCATGGGAGACACAGTGACAGGGTTCTTGGAACCAATGAAAGGAATTGCAGGTATCACAGACTTAATAGGAGAAATACCTTGCAAAACAGGAATTTTAGTAAAGGTGATAGGCATCTCACAGACTACCGCAGAGGTGGAGGACAGACCGTCAGGCTCTACCTCAGGAGCCAGAGAGAAGCCAAGGGACGACTCAGAGCGTAGTAAGGGATCAGGGACTGATAAGCTGATCTCTGAAGTGATAGCCTGAGGGACCGTAGAAGGGGAGCTAACAGCTGTCACCGGTTCCAAGGAGACAGACTTAGAGTCAAGGACAGGAAAAGCAGCACACAGAGACAGAGGAGGAAAAGCATAGGGAACAGGCATAACAGATAGGACAAACAGAAGTAAGCTAGGGAAGGTTGCTTCTACAACAGAAGATTTAGCAGCGGCAGAGCTTAACTCAGCGGCTGCTGGAGAACTTTTAACTACAGTGAGAAGGGACTGCCGGTTTACAAAATCAGGGATAAAGGGAGTTTTAAATTTGAAAACCTGATACTTCAAAAAGGAGGGCCCTGAGTGTAATTGTACTAAGGGAGCAACAGCAGATACGCTGATCTTAGAAGGGGTCACTTGGAAAGGGGCATAATATGTACTGTTCGCTTTAAACCCTAGGATTTGAGAAGAGGAGAACACAGACAGTGCAAGGGGGGCAACCACAACTGTGCTGGTCTCTGAAGTTGGTATTTGGGAAAGAGTGTCTGGGACATCAGAAACGACTACAGATTCCACAGAAAGGGGTCTATGCTCAGAAGCAGGGATTTCAGCTCTCTGTGTGACAGACGGGGTCAGCAAAATACCTAGGAGTGGGGATTCTGCGAACAGGCTTAGGGAAACAAACGGTTCCAGAATACTTTTAACTGGAACCAGTATTATTGCCGAAAGTTCAGGGGGCGTATCCCCGAGAATTTTAGCTGAGTCAGAGGACATAAGGGGTTCATCCTCTGAAGCTAAGGAGGTGTCCTTGACTGACGGACTACAGGGATTTACCAAGGGAGGTTCATAGGGCTGACCTGCAGGGGTTAACCTAGAAAAAACCTCAAAGGTTAAGTTAGGCTGTACCTGAGAATCAGAGAAGGAGAAGATAGTCTTCGAGAGTGCGGTCATAGGGGGTTCAGCTTCTTGCCCTAGGGACCTACCATTAGTCTGCGGAATATAAGGGTTAACAATGGGGACCTCAAAGAGCAGACTAGCAGGGGTTAAAACAGATATAACCTCAGGAACAGAGCCTAGAAATTCTGGTTTAGAAAGAGAGGGCAAATAGGATTAATTCTCTGGTGCTAGGGAAGACACACTGACCTGGGGGATGCAGGAATTTACAGTGGGGGACACATAGGCCTGACTAGCAGGGGTCAAGACCAGAATAACCTCGGAGACAGAACCCAGGGAGGTTAACTCAGGATTAGGGAGTGTGGCAGCTTCTTCCTTAGTGGGCAGCGACAGAGAGATGGTTTGGCCATTTTTAGGAGAGGGAGGTACCCCCACAGGTTTAGCAACAGGACTG
Organism: Ascaphus truei; assembly: GCF_040206685.1. Classification (NCBI taxonomy): domain Eukaryota; kingdom Metazoa; phylum Chordata; class Amphibia; order Anura; family Ascaphidae; genus Ascaphus; species Ascaphus truei. The sequence goes on along the minus strand of NC_134494.1, from coordinate 9,405,374 downwards.
GCAGCATAAGGGATCTGCCAAGCAGCAGCGTAGCTGGCAAGGAGGGGGTCCTGTTCTTTTATGCGAATGTCTAGTGTTAAGGAATGTACATGGAGCGTATCTTGAGACTGAGCCAACATGAGGAGGACGCCCTGTTGTACTAGATGAATGTCCAGTGATAAGGCGAGGACATAGAGTGCCTCTTGGGCGTCGGCCAGTTCCATAGGGAACACATTATCCCAGGTTAAAGGGGAATCAGGGGAGCGAACACAAGCGGCCAGAGACTGTTTTAAGTTCTGGATGCAGTAAGCCTTAATAAAGAGATCACAACGACATTGTCTTTGCAAAGGGGTTAAACCTTCATACGTAAACAGTTCTTCAATCAGGGGTAGTATTTCACACAGATACTGGCCTTCAGAGTGGGACTGGTACGCAGGCCGGGACATAACTTCAGTTGGAAAATTGCCAACCCCCACCACGGCGCGGTCCGGTTTTGATGGGCCGAGCATACTGTTACGCCGATGCTCGCCACAAACTGGGACCGGACCGCGGGGCTGAGGTGGGGTTATATAATCACCGACCTTAGTCCGCGCAGACTGATCCAGAGTGCGCAGCTCGTAGTCGTACGTAGCAGGGTCAGGATTGGAGAAGGCAGCATCGTTGTTATTCAAGCAGGAGTTCGGCAACAGGTAGTCAGGATTTCTCCGCTTCAGCTTAGGAGCGTGAGTGCGGGAGTGGCTTTTGCGCGAGGAGCGGCCTCGGCCCATGGCGCCGATCTCAGCAAGAGGAGACAGCAGGCTGGCCGAAGTACACCGCAGGCCAGCGTCGGGGAAACCAACGCTTCAGCACAGAAGTCCAAGGCGGGTCACTGCATGGCTGTTAGCAGCAGACCTCAGGAAAAGAAGGGTAGCCACTGCTAGGACAGAATGCCGCAGGTACCAGTGCTGGCTAAATACGCTTCAGCACAGGAGACAGGAACAGACCTCTGGATACTCAGGAACTAGCGAGGTAGAACACTAGGAGTAGGCCTGGGTGGTTTATGGCAGAGACAGTAACATTCAAGGTAAGATTTGTTATGCTCGGCACTGGTTCAGTGCCAACGCCCAGGATATAAAGGGCGGAGGTCCAATCACAGGAGGAGGGTGTGTGAGTATTCCTCCAATGATGGAGCACAGGGCAGAAGTTGCAATGAGAGGCAGCACATGTGCCATTGATTGCCAGAGGAAGCTTTTGCAACTGCAGCAGTCTGCAAAAGCTATAATCAAAGCCAGGAGCAGATTCCTTACAACAACCTAAACCCAGCCCCTCTCATAAATCAGTGGTGAGCTTGACAGTTTTCCACCGAGTAAAATTCCTCCCACCCAAGGACGTTTAAAAAACTGCTTTTCCTATCTAAATAACTTCATTACTTCAGTTCAGTATTACTTACTGGCACGCGAGACATATTAATACATTCCGGCACGCATGGCGGTCCCAATAAGACTAAATATTACCGTGTAATACTAAAATTAAGAGAGATATTAATATCTGTCTCTTCGGACCTGCTAGACATCATGTGTCTGTAATCGTTATTTGCGGCTCGGTCCCCCGGTTACACATATGTAATTTTTAGCACGTTCAGCCGAGGACATCTCATGGTATTCTTATATTTAATAAGATCACTCATTCTGATATCTCCTTGGGTAACCGCACCCCTGGCCCCCATAACCCCTGGTCAATAAATCCTTTGAAGCAGGGACTCCTGTGTAGAGAACATTTGTCACAGGTGCTAGATTTCACACCCAATGCCCCAGACATGGGCCTAGCTGTCTCTACCAGCAAGATGTGTTAACATACACCAAACCCCCTCTGTACTTTTCACACCCAACTTCAATCAAGCCTGTTGAAGCCCAGATATTTCTGAAAAGACACCACATATTTGTATTTTCCTAAACTGCAGCTCATTAACCCCTTAAGCCCCAGTGTGTGTGTGGTGCAGACACTGGCACAGAAACAATACATTTATACAGGGGAATAAACAGTTGGATGGCTGAAGCAAGGCAAAAACACATTACTGGACCCCAGTCCAGTTAACCCCTTGGTTCCCAGGTGAGAGTAGAGGGTGGCCAAATGGGGTGTAACCCCTTCAATCCCGGTCCAAATCCCCTCTCTCTTGACAGAGAGGCAGCGCAGACGACGCGCAGGCCTATGCCTATACTGCGGGAACAATGGGCACCTACTGGCTACCTGCCCGTTGAAATCGGGAAAACTCCACAGCCCAGTAAGAGTCGGGAGGATCACGCTGGGCACCGCATCCTTACCACCCTTGCAACCTTCCACTAGGATCAACCTCCCCCTCACCATATCCGGAGAGACCTTCCAAGTCATGACACAGGGCTTTCTGGACTCCGGGTTGGGGGGAAACTTTATCGACCAAGGATTTCAGGAGAGACACCGAATACCCTTGGTACGTAAGGATCGTCCCGTGGGTCTCGAAACGATAGATGGCCGTCCGCTGCGTTCATCTCCCTTTAGATGGTACCCATACAGATATTGACCGGGGAGTCTCACTCCGAGACTATACAATTGGACGCCATCCATACCCCCTCAGCAGACGTCATACTGGGGCTTCCGTGGCTGCAGATACACAACCCCCTAATCGACTGGACGGAGTCTTTGCCTATCCGCTGGAGCCCTCAATGTCAGAAGCATTGCTTAACCCCTTCCAAGGCTTTGGCGGGAGTATCAGTACCTGATCCAGACAGAGTACAACTTCCAGTAGAATACGAAGACTTCCGGGATGTGTTCAACAAACAGCAAGCAGAGGAACTTCCACTGCATCGCCCATATGACTGCCCCATCGATTTGTTGCCCGGTGCCATTCTGCATAGAGGTTGCTCCTATCCACTGTCTCTGCCTGAGACTAAAGCTACACTGGCGACACGTTTTATTGAAGCACGGCTAGCACCGCAAGCCGGGGGATGCCCCGGCGTGCTAGCCGCACTCCTTCAGCGTGCCGCGCATCACTGATGCGCGGTCACGCGTCATCGGGTGCCTGCGCCCCCTGCACGCGCGTCCAGGGCTCCCCGAGGGAGCCCTGGTGTCCCGCGATGTGGGGGATGCGGCAGGGGGTTCCGGGGGACCCGGCGGACCCGGCAGCGGGAGGGAGAGCGCCCCGATCGGAGGGCGCTCCTCCGCTGCTTCGGCGCGCGCCCGGCACCCTCCGGCGCGCGCCAGGTTACTGCTGCGGCCGAGAACGGGCAAATGCTCGAATAAACTCGGCCGCAGCAGTATGAAAGACTACATTCAGGAGAATCTTCAGAGGGGTTTTATTTGAAAATCTTCCTCACCTGCTGGCGCAGGCTTCTTTTTTGTAAAAAAGAAGGATGGCTCGCTCCGTCCTTGTATAGACTATCGCGGCCTCAACAAGATTACCGTAAAGAATCGTTATCCTCTCCCGTTAATCTCCGAACTGTTCGATAGGCTACAGGGCGCCAACATCTTTACCAAGTTGGATCTACGAGGGGCCTACAACTTGGTAAGGATTCGTCAGGGGGACGAGTGGAAGACGGCCTTCAATACTCGCGATGGGTACTACGAGTACCTAGTGATGCCGTTTGGTCTCTGCAATGTGCCAGCCGTATTTCAAGACTTCATTAATGAAATCTTCAGGGACCTGTTAGACCAACATGTAATCGTGTACCTGGATGACATTTTGATCTACTCCAAAAACATTCAGGAACATCCAGTACATGTTAAACAAGTTCTTCAAAGGCTACGGGAGAATAAGCTCTTTGCCAAACTGGAAAAATGCCACTTTCATCAGTCTTCAACCTCCTTCCACGGTTACATTATTTCGGACACCGGACTCACCATGGATCCCGACAAGGTCAAAGCTGTTACGGACTGGCTGTGTCCATTATCTCTTAAAGCCATGCAAAGATTTCTTGGGTTCGCAAATGACTATCGGCGGTTTATTCAAAACTTCTCCTCTATAGTGGCACCTATTATGGCTTTAACCCAAAAAGGGGCGGATCCAACACACTGGTCTCCCGAAGCCACCAGAGCATTTGAAAAATTAAAGAAAGCCTTTTCTTCTGCTCCCATCTTCGTACACCCAGATCCAGGGTTACCTTTCACGCTGGAAGTGGACGCCTCTGACGTAGGAGTTGGGGCAATACTGTCTCAGAGGAAAAACCCGCAGGCCCGCCTGCATCCATGTGCATTTTTTTCCAAAAATGTTTCTTCTGTGGAGAGAAACTACGATGTAGGAAACCGCGAACTCCTCGCAATAAAGATGGCCTGAGAAGAATGGCGACACCTTCTCGAAGGTACTGAGACACCGGTCACTATCCTGACTGACCACAAAAATCTACATTGAAGGTGCGCGTCGCTTGGGGTCACGACAGGCACGGTGGTCCCTATTTTTCCCCCGTTTTAACTTTCTTATATCATATATTCCTGGTTCCAAAAACGTAAAAGCCGATGCACTATCCAGACAATTCCTGGTCAAGGACAGAGCAGAGGATCGTCAACAGACTATACTTCCTCCCACATGTATTTTGTCTGCCAACACCTTTGACGCGTTACCACACATTACCAGGGTTCAATGTAACATCCCTGTAGGCCTCAAGGTTCCAGAAGGACGTCTGTTCACTCCCACGAACTTCCATAGGAAAGTGATGGAATGGGGTCATGCTTCCAGGACTGCTGGTCATCCTGGCACCAGGAGAACAATCGACTTGTTGGAGCGCACCTTCTGGTGGCCAGGCATGCTCAAAGACATTGAAAAATTTGTGGCTTCATGTCCCACATGTGCTCAGAATAAAATACCTCGCAATAGGCCGGCAGGCCTTCTTCAACCACTACCAATTCCAGATCGTCCATGGACACATCTCTCCATGGATTTTATCGTGGAGTTACCCAGCTCTAAAGGGATGAACACCATACTGGTGGTCATGGATCGCTTTTCTAAACAGGCGCATTTCATCCCACTTAAAGGTTTGCCCAGTGTGCCTAAACTATCAGAAGTCTTCGTCAAGCAGATTTTCAGACTCCACGGTACTCTACAAGTCATAGTCTCGGACTGAGGCTCGCAATTTATCTCCAGATTCTGGAGAGCCTTCTGCCAACGTCTGGGCATTTCACTTCATTTCTCCTCTGGGTACCACCCACAAACGAATGGACAAACAGAAAGGACCAATCAGTCTTTAGAACAGTTAATTCGCTGTTTTGTCTCAGATTCACAGGACAATTGGTCTGATCTCCTCCCATGGGCAGAATTTTCACATAATAATCTTAGAAATGAGTCCACTCAACAGTCCCCCTTTTTCACGAATTATGGATTTCATCCCAAGGTCATCCTTCCACAGTCTCCATTTCGGGAGTTCCCGCCGCCGAGGACAGAATCCAGTGCCTCCAGGACTCTTGGGAGAAGATTCAGGGGAACCTTAGACAAGCCATCAATATGCAGAAGAAACAAGCCGATCGTCACCGTCGGGAGGTTCCATCTTTTACTCCTGGACAAAAGGTCTGGCTTTCAACGAAGAATATTCATCTCAAGGTCTCTTCACCCAAACTGGGACCCAGATTCATTGGCCCATTCGTCATTACGGAGAGGATCAATCCTGTCACCTACCGGCTTAAATTGCCGGCAACCATGAAGATTCCTTCCGCTTTTCACATTTCTCTTTTGAAACCCTTTATCCAGGATCCCCAATCATCCATTCGAGACTTGCCACCTCAGCCTGTTCTTGTGGAGGGTCAACAGGAGTTTGAGGTGCAGACAATCGTCGACTCCAGAGTATCAATGGGGAAACTGCAATACCTCGTTCATTGGAGGGGTTTTGGTCCAGAGGAACGTGAATGGATTCCTCGGGAACAGGTACACGCTTCCAGATTGGTCAGGGCTTTTCATCACAGATACCCTTTGAAGCCTGCCCTGGGTCGTCCGGAGGTCTCCCCTGAAGGGGGGAGGGGGTGTTGTCAGGATCGCCGCCAGGCTCCGCCCCCAGCACGCATCACGCGGCTGTACCTCTGGCATTCACAGACCGCTATCCGTGCGCACGCAGCTCTGCAATGCTTCATCCGCAGAGGCGCGCTCCCGCAGTATCACCACGGCACCCACTCTTCATCGCACTCCTCGTACGCGCGCAAGCCGCACGCCAACGAACACTAGCAGCATCAGCTGTGTTACACCAGCAGCCAATCCTGCAGTACCCTATCGGCTCGTGGCTTATGTGTGAGGTCATCATCTGCTAGTTCCTGATTGGTGCTTTCCCCTTTAAATGCCTTCCTGTTTCACTTTGCTGAACATAAACACTGTTGTGCTGTGCTTGCTACTTCTTGGATCTTCTCTGTTCCTGTGCCTTGCCTGACTCGTGTTGTGACCCCTGCTTGTACCTGGACCTGTCTCTTCTCTACCCCTGGACTTCGGCTTGTTATTGTACCCCCGCTCTCTCCTCTCCTGGATCACAGCTTTGGATAACGACAATTCTTCTCTCTCCAACCCCGGATAACGGCAAGTACCACGACTTCCCCGAACTCTCCTACCCCGACCCAGCTCCACGACTCCGACTACGCATTCCGGACCTGGCTCCGTGGTTGTAGGGTGGCGGTTATATACATCCCCACCTCAGCCCCGTTGTCTAGTCCTGTTTGTGGTGGGCACAGCTTGACAGCTGGTCTATCTGAAGTCTAAAAACCTCCCCCTACTAGAAGTTGTAGAGTTAAAACATGTCTCTTCCCCCCTCGCCCTCCCTCTTTCCCCCTAACCCCCCCTTTCTCTCCATTCCCCCTACTCCCCCCACCCATCGCCCCTGCCCCCACTTCCTGCAGTTGTGGTGTCAAACCTTTTCTCAAAAAATGTGTATCACAATAAAACGAAATTCTCACGCTGAATGAGAAGCATAAAATAGTGATATTATATTTGTAGAAAATAGCCTTACATCCTTGTCACAGGATATAGTAAGTACAATTATGAAAAGGAAGCTCTTCCTCTCCCTCCCCCCTGATACACAACAGACATACAGGTAAACCTCGTTATAGCACGGTCCTCGGGGTCCACCCGAGACCACCGCGTTAGTAATGGGGTCGCGAAAAAACAAAATGGCTGCCGCAAAAACAATTTTTAAAAAAAATGGCCGCCGCTTAAGTGCTACCGCGACCTTTGAGAGAACCCAAATACTGTATATGGTTATGTATGTTAGGGACTTCTGTTTATTTTATCATTTTATTTTATGAAACTGTCTGCATACATTGTACTGTGTATAAGAATACAGGCTGCTGTATCGGCAATTCCATGAGGGCAGTGCCAGACAGACTGCGTCAAGGCAACCCTATGAGACCCTGACAAGTGGCATCCGCTGCCCAAAACCTATATATTTCTCTTCTCTCCCCTCTCTCCTCTCAGGGTGGTACCTGATGCGCTCCTTCAAAGTTTGTCTCAGAGAATCACATTTTAATCAAGCCGCAAACGGGTTTCTCAGCAGACGGTCACTGTTTCCCAGTCCAAATGGATCCTTTAGCTTCCTGAGCGCTTCTTGCAGTACCAGTGCGTATTGGTGGAGGGCTTCGCCCTCATTTTGTCTCCTAATAAATAATTGTTTTCTCTGAGTGGTAACTGAGGAAGTGTCTCTATAGATACTCTCCAGGTGTCTGATATCTTCCAGTGTCTTTCCCCAGACTAGTATTAACCAGAGAGTAGGACCCGACATGCAGCGCCAAAATTGTAAGAGAGGTAATAAAGTCCCGACCCTTCTCTACACACAAACAGACTAATACAATAATATTACTTGGATAAAATATATAGGTATATATTAAACTATAGACCACACAAATCTCTTACCTGGCATCTGGCAGCTCTGCTCCCGGTGTCTGTCAGTGTTCGGAATGGCCAGCATATCACTGCTGTGTTAGAATCGCACTGCGCATGTGCATGGGATCCGGTTTCAAAGAAGAGACTGTGGCATCCCTGCTTTGTTTACATGAGCCATGTGCAATGCTCTCCACATCCAGACACATGCGCTGTTCATGGCTATGACTAAACACTACACAGACTGTATGGGCGGACAGTGTGTGTGTTAGTGTGTGTCTGTGTGTGCCAGTGTGTTAGTGTCATTGTGTGTGTGTGTTTAAGTGTGTGTACGTGTGTTAGTGTAAGGGTGTGTTTAAGTGTGTGTAAGTGTGTTTAAGTGTGTGTAGGTGTGTTAGTGCCATTGTGTGTGTGTGTGTGTGTGTGTGTGTGTGTGTGTGTGTGTGTGTGTGTGTGTGTGTGTGTGTGTGTGTGTAAGTGTGTTAGTGTAAGGGTGTGTTTAAGTGTGTGTAAGTGTGTTTAAGTGTGTGTAGGTGTGTTACTGCCATTGTGTGTTAGTGTAAGGGTGTGTTTAAGTGTGTGTAAGTGTGTGTGTGTTTAAGTGTGTGTAAGTGTGTTAGTGCCATTGTGTGTGTGTGTAAGTGTGTTAGTGTAAGGGTGTGTTTAAGTGTGTGTAAGTGTCATTGTGTGTGTGTGTGTGTGTGTGTGTGTGTGTGTGTGTGTGTGTGTGTGTGTGTGTGTGTGTGTGTGTGTGTGTGTGTGTGTGTGTCGGTGTGTGTTTAAAACCTCAGCAGTAGAATAAAAAATACAGAAAATGCACAATTGTACAGTATTAACACTTTTATTGATGCATTCTACAATAAAGTACTGTATTTAAAAAACCAATTATCGTGTTGTTCATTTCTCATAAATACTGTACATAAAGTACTGAACGTTAAATAACTTTTTGCTCAACACACAAAAACACATACAGTATCCACTGTAGATACAGCACATACTGAACTCGCAACTGCTTTTATACAGTACTACATGTAACATTCCAGTTACTGTACATTGCTGTTTGAACATTAACAATTGTGCTATAATTCCTAATTAAAGTGAAAACCGTGTAATGCACTTTGTGTTCATGTAACAACTGTACAACAAAAAACATACAGTACTGAACATAATAAAAACAGCTTGAGATTACACTTTAAAAAAACTATCAAGGGTTGTCTGTTTCAGTGCATCTCTTTTCTTCTTTTTGACGATTTCAATGATTCTTTTTAATTGCAAGATTGTAATTGAATCGATGTTTTCTGTCTCTAGAAATTTAAGTCCTGTTTGTAATCCTACCAGCGCCTCTGTGATCTTTGGTGGCGGCTCTGGTTCCTCGTCCTCATCGTCTTCTGTAGTATTCAAATCAGTATTTTCACTGCTAAGGCTTTGAATGATTTGTGAGTCCGTCATATGTTCATGAGTAGGACAGCTGCTGTCCCCATCGACCCAAGAGTCAATTGTAGCCCCACTTTCCGTATCAAGGAACGGTTCCAGTACTCGTTCTGCATTGGCCATTTCCTGTTCTGTGAGGCCTTCATTCACATAGTTTGCAAATAACAGATTGGCGGCGGCGACTTCTTCCTCCATAAACCCTCAAAGTCAGCATCGTCTTCACTGTCACTGGCGACTTCGACGTTAGCCGGCACCGGACGTGCACCTTTTATGTTTCGCCAACATTTCGAAATGCACATTTGTGTGACCGCTTCCCATGCTTCGCCACCAAAATAAAAAACTTCTTTTAGATTCATTTTCTTTAAAAATGACATAACTGAACTATCACTTGTGATTATTCAATGTATCAGCGTTTTCCGAAAGTTCATCTTAAAGGTTGCAATAATGCCTTGATCCAGTGGCTGTATTTTGGATGTCGTGTTCTTGGGCAAGTAGCTGACCCTTATTTTTCCAGCTCGGCTTATTATGCTATCGGCCGGAGGATGTGCAGGGCAGTTATCAAGTAACAACAAAGCTTTTGTATCCAACCTTTGTTGCCGTACGTTTTTACGGACCTCTGGTACAAACTGTTGATGAAACCACCTTTCGAAAATACTGGCAGTCATCCAGGCATTTTTGCTAAAGTCATACGGAAAAGGCATACAGTAGTACCCATATTCACATGGTGGAAGCACTGTGGTGATTTAAACTTGCCAATACAAAGTGGCTTCAGTTTGTGATTTCCAGTTTGGTTCACACAAAAAAGTACAGTCACTCTGTCTTTCATTTGTTTAAATCCTTGTGTACGCTGGTCGTCATTCTTACAGGCCAGAGTGGTATTAGGTAGCATTTTGAAACACAGTCCGGTCTCATCGCAGTTATAAACCTGTTCTGCGGTATAGCCACCATCTTCAATTATCTTCTGAAGCTGGGCAGGGTACGAGCATGCAGTTTCATCGTCAGCTGACCGTATCTCTCCTGATTTAGCGGTTTTCCTTATTCCATGTCGCCTTTTAAAGCGATCTAGCCATCCACTACTTGCCGCGAAGGAGGTTGAAGCATTGCCGTGAAGTTGGCTGTAAAACTTTTTGGCTTGCGTTTGCAGATGGGGTCCAGACAGAGGTATGCCTTCGGATCTTTCTTGGACAAACCACTGAAAAACAGCTTTATCCATCTGGCTGTCTTTAGGTTCACGCAAACGATTACGCTTCAGTCCATCGTCTGTTTCTATGGATTTAACTGCATCACGAAGTTTCTCCTCCTCCTTTTTCCATCCGCGAACTGTAGACTCATTCAGTCCTAGGTCTCTAGCCACTTTGGTTTGCGTGACTCCAGATTTTATTCTGTCAAGCGCAGCAATTTTTTCTTGAACAGTAAACCTCTTACGTTTGGTTGAAGTTTCCGCCATTTCTACCTGCCAGGGGTCTTCAGTATGCCTTTTCCTAGTGTTGAAAACCTGAGACATTTAACAACTGATCTGGAGGGCTTAAGTACAGTACCTGAGTACAGTATGTAAAGTATTTTACTAGCTCTCAAACAGGACAGTGTGTTGTAGGATAACAATGACAGAGATAACCATGAGCAGAGGGGGTCAGAGGTTTGTTTACGTGTCACTTTATTACAATGTTTGATTCTATTTTACACACAGTACTTTTTGTTGTATTATACAGTATATGTTATCACTTCATTTGTGTTAATTATTATTCAATTTTTAATCCTTTTATTAAACTTTAATGTCATGTTTATGTTTAACCTTTACTGCGTCTCCATGGTTACTGGTGTCAAATGACCCCGCGGGGTCACGTTGCCATGCCGTGACGTCACATGACCCCGCTGGGTCATTACACGCCGGAACCACAGAGGAGCAGGGAGAACAGGCAGCCCACATCCACATCTCACGAGCCGCACACACGGCGCATGCGCACGTGCACGTGAGGGGTGTCTGAATTTCCTGTACATTTGAAAATCTAAACCATACGCCTATTTTAAAGAATGTTCGCTGTTGGGTGCACGTTTCATTTACTAATTTCATAGTAAGCACAAATACTTTTCATTGGATCAACACATGAATTGAACGTGTTTTCTTTTTTTTTGTACGAGTTAACGGAAGCATAATCTATTTAATAACTGTATATTTTAGCTGTGATCTTGCCTATGCTAAAAGTATATGCTGCAGAGGATAGCCTTAATATGTACAGTACATTGTTTGGTCTAAATGGTTTTTTTTCCTCTTCGGGGATGCTTAGATGTTTAAGTGATGCTCCTGTTGCCCTGTTCTTTGAACTGCAGTGTTTCTATCACACAGGTAAATCTTCTAAAGAGAGAACATATCTGTGATGATTGTGTATTAAGTTTACCCTGCCAAACATGCCTCTAAGTAACTGAAATACAATTAAGAAAGCCTAACTTTAAATCTATTCTTATTAGATATGTTTCCCATCATACTATGCAATTGTAGGCTTTCCAGGTCAGAAGTTCCTATATAACCTTGTGTGCTTTTATATCTGATTCAGTTTTCTATGTCTTTAGTATATAATACCCTGTATTTTTAATTGTTGACATGCGCTTACCTTGGTGTTGTTAATATAATGACATAATTACATCATTTTTACAATGCAACAAAATGGTTATGTTAAATCCCTTTGATCACACACCCTCCCGCTGCAATATGATTTGTGCAACACACAACCTTTGGAGAAAGAAAAAATGATTCTGTGTGCTTTGTTTTGGTTCTCTGCAGCTTTTATGCGTACTGTACTTTGTTTCCAGACTTGGCCCCGTGAATGTAACAGGTGTGGCAGAGATGTAGATGACAAAATACAGCATTCAGTCCTATGGGATTCCCCTTCCCCCCCCCCAAATGCCATGAAATATTGTACCTTGAATGAATTTTATATGCAGGATGTTAAAATATCATTTGAAATATGATTGCTAGGTATATTGGGGATATTACCTTTGACAAAGTGAAAACTTATGATAGAGAGCAGTTACCAGTGACATGCCATTCCTTTTATGTGATTTATTGAACATCAGTGAGCAAACCGAGTTTCTTTTCTCAAAAGAGTGATCCTAAGCACTTGATACAAGTGTGTAAACATACTCTGATTCCTACTGGGGTTGTCCCCGTGCTGGCGTTGTTAAACCCTCAGAGAAGCCTGAGAAATACTCACAGATGACATAGATAAACATAAGTATACAGCAGTGCTGTATAATGATATGAGTATCTCTAGACACATAGCATCTCTATCTGTAGACACGTTCAGTCCACCCAACCTCCCTCTTACAAAAAAATTGCCCCACCATGACTGCCATGTTCTTATTTTGCATTGCTGCCTCCTAAAACTTGGCACCCTTTTAGAGAAATTGCCCCCTTCCCCCCACACACTGTGGACCGTCTCTTTAACTAGGGGGCAATGTGCTTCTCTATGCTTTGGAAGCGGTCTGAGCTCTATTCAAATGGATGTTGTTTAGAGATTACCTGACATGGAGAAATATCTGCACAATATATAGAGTAGGGGGCTGTGTTTACAGTTGTTTTGCACTATGGGCCAGTACCTGCACTGCAAAGTACACCATGAAAAAAAGAAAAGGGTAAATTGGGGAATACCCTAAAAATATATAAAACACAGGGGGGGGGGGGGGGTACCAGGGGCGGGGATGTTTTGTCCCAATTTATGCCCACCCCAAAAAAAAAAAAATTACAAATAATTAAAAAAAAACGGGAGCCACGTGAAAACCGCGTTATAACCGATTTCGTGTTATAACGGGTCGCGCTATAACGGGGTTTACCTGTACTAACAAATAGACTATTTATTCGCCACCAAAAATATTCTCCATCTTCCTCCCATTCAGATATTGGCCCAATTACCTGGTCGGACCACGCGCCAGTTGACTTGACCCTCTCCCTCTCCTTTGCTAAACCATGCTCCTTCAACTGGAGGCTAAACAACTCACTCCTAAACTTCCCTGATATAGAAAACAAAATTTAAAAATCCTTAAATTAATATTTTAATATAAATAAAAGATCTGTTATCTCCCCAGAGGCGCTTTGGGAGGCCCATAAGACAAAGATCAGAGGCAACATAATTTCTATTGCTTCCCATAGGAAGAGAAATAAATTGAATTTGTATAAAGAACTAACCGATAAAATTCTGAATCTGGAGCAACTACACAAAAATAACCCATCAAAGAAAATCTATAAAACTCTTACAGCGGCTGGGGACACGTATTGACAGATCCAACAGGATGTTGAGAAAGCCTTGAAATGGACAAAGTAACAATATTACGACAAGGGAAACAAGGCAGACAGACTTCTAGCTAATAGACTTAGGGGGATGCGGATTAGATCACAAATTTATGCAATTTAGAGTAAAAATGTATTAATTATCCACAACGATACATTTTATACAAAGTTATATAATCTAAACCCCAGAAAGATAAGCCCCTGCTCTCAAACTCTGAGGCGATCTCGAAATATTTAGAAAAATGTAATCTCCCCCAGCTAACTAAAACCAACTCTGATGTTTTAAATAGCAACATCAGCCAGAAGGAACTGACTGAGTGAGTGAAGTCACTGAAAGCTTCCAAGGCTCCAGGTCCAGACGGATTCACGAATGTCTACTATAAAAAATTCCGTGCCAATCTTTGCCCCTATTTATTAGAGTTGTTTAACTCATTTTTAGAAGGTAAACTAATCTTATACATAAAGAAGGATGTGACCCTGTGCAATGCGGTATCTACCGCCCAATATCTCTACTCAATTCTGATCTTTAGTAAAATATATAGTAAAATGCTGGCAAACAGAATCAATCCTATCCGTCCGAGGCCCAGCCCCGCCCCTAGTCCTGCCCCCGAACCCGCTTTAAAAAAAAATGGAATAAATTCCTAGTAAGAACAACATTCGTTTTTGACATTTGTTTATTTATTGTATTACATTATACTATAATTAGTCCTTGATACATGTGTGTGACTAGTTTCCTGAACCCTTTAACCAGTGTCTGGACGCCCCCGCTTCACAATATCTAAAGCAGCAATCCCACCTGGGATCTTATCTGATCCGCAGTCCCTCAATGTTCAGGTACCTCATTCCCGAAAAGTTATATGTTGGAGGGGAGGTGTTCCCTATATGTCTTCTGGGTTAGGGGGGATTCCGATGTTTCCCGTGTGAAGCTCGAGAGTTAGATCTGGAAGAAAGCAGTATAGGTTATTTCGGTGTAGGTATAGGCCAGTTAAGAAATATAGGGTAAATAAGATATCCAGGTCCAGAGTGTGAGACAGAGACAGTGTGAGAGAGAGACAGAGTGTGTGTGTGTGAGAGAGAGACAGTGTGTGAGAGAGAGAGACAGACAGACAGAGTGTGGGTGAGAGAGACACAGAGTGTGAGTGAGAGAGAGAAAGAGCAACAAAAGAGGGGGGTGTGAGAGGGTGTGTGTGTGAGAGGGTGAGGGAGAGAGAGGGTGGGAGAGAAAGGGTGAGGTGGAGAGAGGGGTGGAGGGGGAAAGTGAGAGAGGGTGAGGGGGAAAGAGAGAGAGGGTGAGGGGGAGAGAGAGAGGGGGAGAGGGAGAGAGTGAGGGGGAGAGAGAGAGGGTGAGGGGGAGAGAGAGAGGGTGTGAGAGAGAGGGTGTGAGAGAGAGAGGGTGTGAGAGAGAGGGTGTGAGAGAGAGGGTGTGAGAGTGCGAGAGAGAGGATGTGAGAGAGAGAGAGGGTGTGAGAGAGAGTGGGTATGAGAGGGAGAGGGTGTGAGAGATAGGGTGTGTGTGAGAGAGAGGGTGTGAGAGAGGATGAGAGAGATGGTGAGAGAGAGAGATGGCGAGAGAGAGGGTGTGAGAGAGAGGGTGTGAGAGAGGGTAAGAGAGAGAGGGTGTGAGAGAGAGTGAGAGGGTGTGAGAGAGAGAGAGGGTGTGAGAGAGAGGGTGTGTGAGATATATACTATATAGCTATATACTGTAGGTTATTTCGGTATAGTTATAGGGCAGTTAAGATACAGGGTAAATAAAATATCCAGATCCAGAATGTGAGAGAGTGTGGGTGCGACAGAGAGTGACGAGAGAGAGTGTGGGTGCGACAGAGAGTGACGGTGAGAGTGTGAGTGAGAGTGTGGGTGTGACAGAGAGTGACGGAGAGAGAGTGTGGGTGTGACAGAGTGACGGAGAGAGAGTGTGGGTGCAACAGAGAGTGACGAGAGAGAGTGTGGGTGCGACAGAGAGTGACGGTGAGAGTGTGAGTGAGAGTGTGGGTGCGACAGAGAGTGACGGAGAGAGAGTGTGGGTGTGACAGAGAGTGACAGAGAAAGAGTGTGGGTGCGACAGAGAGTGACGGAGAGAGTGTGTGGGTGCGACAGAGAGTGACGGAGAGAGTGTGGGTGCGACAGAGAGTGACGGAGAAAGAGTGTGGGTCCGACAGAGAGTGACGGAGAGAGAGTGTGGGTGTGACAGAGAGTGACGGAGAAAGAGTGTGGGTGCGACAGAAAGTGACAGAGAGAGAGTGTGGGTGCCAGGGAGTGTGGGTGATAGGGTGACTTGGTGACAGGGTGACTTGGTGGGTGGATTCACACTCACTCACACACACACTCTCACTCATACACTCACATTGAAAGCACAAATAGGTCAGCCACTCTGCCAGCCACGACCACCGCCCCCCTCTTCCCCCTCCTGCGCCGCCAGTCAAGGCCGCCGCCCCCCTTCGCGCCCATCTGCCGCAACCCAGATGGTTTACCCATGGGAGACAGGTGAGCACCGGTAGGCATGAGGAGGCAGCGGGAGCCATGAGGCGGCAGCGGGAGGCATGAGGAGGCAGCGGGAGGCATGAGCAGGCAGCGGGAGGTATGAGGCGGAAGCGGGAGGCATGAGGAGGCAGTGGGAGGCATGAGGAGGCAGTGGGAGGCATGAGGAGGCAGTGGGAGGCATGAGGCGGCAGCGGGAGGCATAAGGAGGCAGCGGGAGGCATGAGGAGACAGCGGGAGGAATGAGGAGGCAGCGGGAGGCATGAGGAGGCAGTGGGAGGCATGAGGAGGCAGTGGGAGGCATGAGGAGGCAGCGGGAGGCATGAGGAGGCATATTTGTCAATAGGCAGAAGGAAAAAACGAATGGCGCACAGCCAGGGAGCCAGGTGTAGAGTAAAACTGCTTCTTTATTTGTGCATGCAGAGAGACAACAGGAGATCCCCTTGATGGGACAAGGACAGGAACCTCCTACGCGTTTCGGACCTGGGGGTCCTTTATCAAGGAGTGTGGGGTGTGCTGGGATAAGGCACCTTAAATACCTGAGCAATAATGGGTGAATTGAGAAAATCTGTGCGAAATTGGCCCTCCGTCCAGTGCGCATGCGCGTGACGTCACTCGTGGCGCCGCGCCGACCACCCAAAGGCTTGTGGGTAAGGACCGCCCATGGTGAGTGTCCGCGCATGCTCAGACTGGAACGTGAGGCTAACAAAGCTCATCCAGTCTGTATCGCTACTCCTGCCCTCAGTGACGTCACCGCGGGTCTCCGATAGGCCGGTACATGCCGCTGCATCACCAATGATGGTGCTGAACAGCCGTCATTGCACCAATCATACCAGGTCCCCTGCGCTCACACTAAAGGCTATTGCAGTGTACACAGACTGGGGCTGACTAAAATAAACACTCACTAATGCCCCACAACAAGAGTAAATCCATATAAACAAATCTTAAGATATACTTGTTGTGAGTTGGTGTTCTCATCCCTGCTGATCCCACATATAAAAAGACATACAGTGTAACATATATGACACCCTACTAAAATAACCACAACAATATCCTCATTATGCACTGTGCATTTTGAGATATTGTTCAAAACATATCTATACAAAGGATTAAATTAAAAACAAAATATACATTAAGCAAGACTTTTTTTGTATGCCTTCTCTTCCAAGTCCCCAAGGCTGAGGAAGAACAAATGTATGTTACTTTTATACAAGCAATTATCACTCTGCTTTGCTAATAAGCCATCAACATGATTAATATTACACAAACAGGTTGTATTTCCAACTGTAGGCGACTTCAGGTACTTGGTTTAAAGTTACAATTTTATAACTATAATTTTGACCACTATCAATTTTTTGAGATTTTCAAAGGGTTCCCAATTTGTTTGGGGGTAGAGTGCAACCGTAGTCAAAGCAAGACCACCATGAGTTATCTCACACCGAGTGAATTAGTATTATGCTGGGAAGAGGATGCTATTCTTTTTATTTTCTACTAGCTGAGAGCCCCGGCGTTGCCCGGGATGTTTGTGGTGTGGGTGTGGCATTTGGGTGAGGAGTGGTCAACGCGGCCCATGTGCGGTGGTAGTGCTGCTGTGGCTGTACTGATGGTGATTGTATCGGTGTGCTGATTTTGGAGGGTTTGGTGCTGATGTGGGGGTGCGGATGTGGGGGTGCGGATGTGGGTGTGCCGATGGGGGAGGTGCAAAGGTGCCGATGTGTGGGTGCTGATGGTGTTGATGGGGGCTGGGAATGGCGGGGAGCCGAGAATGCCAGTGTGCTGGGGGGGCATGGGATAGCGGTGTGCTGATGTGGTTTTGCTGGGGATAGTGTGTGTGTGTATACGTGTGTGTGTATACACACGTGTGTGTGTATACACGTGTGTGTGTATACATGTTTGTGTGTGTGTATACATGTTTGTGTGTATACATGTGTACGTGTGTGTGTGTGTGTACGTGTGTGTGTGTATACGTGTGTGTATACGTGTGTGTATACACATGTGTGTGTATACACATGTGTGTATAGACGTGTATACACATGTGTGTGTAGACATTGTGTGTATGTATATATTGTGTGTGTGTGTATACATGTGTACGTGTGTGTATACACATGTGTGTATACACATGTGTATACACATGTGTGTATACATGTTTGTGTGTGTCTATACATGTTTGTGTGTATACATAGTATGTGTGTGTGTGTGTGTACATGTGTGTGTGTGTACATGTGTGTGTGTGTACATTTGTGTGTGTATACATTTGTGTGTGTGTATACATGTTTGTGTGTGTGTATACATGTTTGTGTGTGTGTATACGTGTGTGTATACATGTGTGTGTATACACGTGTGTGTGTGTGTGTATACATGTGTGTGTGTATACAGTATGTGTACATGTGCGTGTGTGTATGTCTCCATGTGTGTGTATACACATGTGTATATACACGTGTGTATACACGTGTGTATACACGTGTGTATACATGTTTGTGTGTATACATAGTATGTGTGTGTGTGTGTGTATACATGTGTGTGTGTACATTTGTGTGTATACATGTTTGTGTGTGTGTATGTGTGTGTGTGTGTGTGTGTGTGTGTATACATGTGTGTGTATACATGTGTGTGTGTATACATGTGTGTGTGTATACATTATGTGTATGTATACATGTGTGTGTGTGTGTGTGTACATGTGCGTGTGTGTATGTCTCCATGTGTGTGTGTATGTCTCCATGTGTGTGTGTACGTGTACATGTGTGTGAGTATACGTGTACATGTGTGTGTGTGTACGTGTCTACGTGTACATGTGTGTGTGTGTCTACGTGTACATGTGTGTGTGTCTACGTGCGTGTGTATACGTGTGTGTGTGTCTACGTGTGTGTCTACGTGTGTGTGTGTATACGTGTGTGTGCGTATACGTGTGTATGTGTGTCTACGTGTGTGTGTGTGTCTACGTGTGTGTGTGTACACGTGTGTCTACGTGTGTGTTTGTACGTGTGTGTTTGTACGTGTGTGTGTGTGTGTGTGTGTGTGTGTGTGTATACGTGTGTGTACGTGTGTGTGTGTGTAAACGTGTGTGTCTGTGTGTATACGTGTGTGTCTGTGTGTATACGTGTGTGTCTGTGTGTATACGTGTGTGTCTGTGTGTATACGTGTGTGTCTGTGTGTATACGTGTGTGTGTGTGTGTGTATAGGTGTGTGTCTGTGTGTATAGGTGTGTCTGTGTGTCTACGTGTGTCTGTGTGTCTACGTGTTTCTTTGTGTCTACGTGTGTCTGTGTGTCTACGTGTGCCTGTGTGTATACGTGTGTGTGTGTATACGTGTGTCTGTATAGGTGTGTGTGTGTGTGTGTGTGCGTGTGTGTCTGTCTACGTGTGTGTGTGTCTGTCTACATGTGTGTGTGTGTCTACATGTGTGTGTCTGTGGACGTGTGTGTGTGCCTACATGTGTGTGTGTGTGTGTGTGTGCCTACATGTGTGTGTGTGCGCCTACATGTGTGTGTGTGTGTGGTCTCTGTGTGTGTGTGTCTCTGTGTATGTGTATGTGTATGTATATATATAGTGTGTGTGTGTGTATGGAGGGTTGAGGCTGGCAATGAAGGAATGGGGGGGTGTGGGGGGAGAGCTGCTTACCTTGCAGTCCGCAGCATGTTCCTCGAGGTGAGGCCTCCTGCAGGGCGGGAGCCCCCCCGGCAGGGCGGGAGCCCCCCCACTGCCCTCCGGCTCGAGGTGAGGCCTCCTGCAGGGCGGGAGCCCCCCCGCTGCCTCCGGCTCGAGGTGAGGCCTCCTGCAGGGCGGGAGCCCCCCCGCTGCCTCCGGCTCGAGGTGAGGCCTCCTGCAGGGCGGGAGCCCCCCCCGCAGCCCCCCGGCTCGAGGTAAGGCCTCCTGCAGGGCGGGAGCCCCCCCCGCTGCCTCCGGCTCGAGGTGAGGCCTCCTGCAGGGCGGGAGCCCCCCCGCTGCCCACCGGCTCGAGGTGAAGCCTCCTGCAGGGCGGGAGCCCCCCCGCTGCCCTCCGGCTCGAGGTGAGGCCTCCTGCAGGGCGGGAGCCCCCCCGCTCGAGGTGAGGCCTCCTGCAGGGCGGGAGCCCCCCCGCTGCCCTCCGGCTCGAGGTGAAGCCTCCTGCAGGGCGGGAGCCCCCCCGCTGCCCTCCGGCTCGAGGTGAGGCGGCGGTGCCGAGGAGCGTTGCAGGCGGCGCCGGGTAGGCTGGTCTTTGCTGTGAGGGGGGTGGGAGAGGTGAGCCGGTGCCGAGGAGCGTGCGGCGAGGCCCGTGGGTATGCTGCCTCACCCATCCGGCCGCTCCCACGTGGATGTGAGGCGGGAGGCAGCGTGTTGTGGCCGCTCCCCCGCGTGTGTCCCGGGCGCTCGCTCCGCTCCCCCGCTGACTGTAGCGGCGCCGGGGTGTGAGCTTGGGGGGGGGGGGTGTGAGCTTGGGGGGGGGGGGTAAGCTTGGGGGGGGGTGAGGTGTGTGTGAGCTTGGGGGTGTGGGAATGTGTGTGTGTGTGTGTGTGTGTGTGTGTGTGTGTGTGTGTGTGTGTGTGTGTGTGCGCGCGCGTGTGTTTTTTTTTTTTTTTTTGTGGACCTTTGGCCCGTCACTCCGCCTCAGGGGCGGGCCAAGGGGGTGGTGTGAGTGTGTGAGGCCAATGAGAGGTGTGCGGGGGCGGGCGGCCCAAGGGACCAATGAGATTGCCGCTAGGGACACCGGACATCCAGGCAGGCAAACATACAGTGCTTTCACTAATATAGTATATAAGATCTATAATATAAGTCACCCCTGGAGATGACGTGAGTGGGTTCTTCATGGTGTTTAGACTCTTATGGTTAAGTTTAACAGCTGTTATTAAGGACTTACAAGTCTATATATTCACCACCCACTCCCACTGGTATCTCCAGGGTCAAATGTTTATCACTCACTGAACTGAACAGAGTCGTCCTGGGTTTGAGCACCCTATATTTTCTTTAATATTTGTCAATAGGGTCTGTTTGTGTAATAATGTCTTACTCCTCGCTTAATTGATGAACAGTCCAATAGATTTAATGTTGTCAGTACATATACTGTCGCGGCCGAGTTTATTCTAACATTTACCTGGTCTCGGCCGCGACAGTAACCGGGCGCGCGCCGGGGTGTCCCGTGCGCACGCCGAAGCCTCGGAGGAGTGGCCCTCTGATCGGGGCTTCCCCCTCTCCGGGTCCGCCGGGTCCCCAGGAACCCCCCACCGCCGTCCCCCACATCGCGGGACACCAGGGCTCCATCAGTGACGCGCGGCACGCTGAGGGTATTCGGCTAGCAAGCCAAACTAGCGGAACTAGCCGACTTCGAATTAAATGTGTCGCCTCTGTAGCACAGCATCAAGGAGCATACAGCGCAGTGTGCGACAGAATTGGCATATCTTGGCGAGCGATGAGAAGATCGGCCAGCTGTTCCAGGACCCTCCATTTTTCTGTTACAGACGTGGACCCAGCATAGGGGACATTATTACACAAACAGACCCTATTGACAAATATGCTCAGCACAAGACATGGTTAACTATCAAACCCGGATCATATAAATGCCGGGGCTGCACTAATTGTCAGTACATGCAGATTGGGCCAACATATTGTCATCCGCATAGTGGTGTACATATTAAAATTCGACATCACCTTAACTGTGAGTCAAAATTTATAGTTTATTTAATCAGATGCCCATGTGGCCTTTACTATATTGGCAAAACAGTTAGGATGCTGAAGGAGCGAATCGCCATCCACCGGTCCACAATCAGGAAAGCGCTTTTGGCTATGGATAATCAGGACTTTAAATGTCTGCCGGTTGCTAAACATTTCAGGGACATGGGACACTCGCTGGCAACATTCCGGTGTATGCCAATTTTTCACACACAGAGAAAGAGAGACACACAGAGAGAGAGAGAAAGAGAGAGAATGAGAGAGACACAGAGAGAGAGAGAGAGAGAAAACACACACAGAGAGAATGAGAGACAAAGACAGAGAGAGTGCGACAGAAAGAGTGCGACAGAGAGAGTGAGAGGGCGAGAGTGACAGGGCGAGAGGGAGAGGGCGAGAGAGAGAGGGAGAGGGCGACAGAAGGAGTGGGCAACAGGGAAAGGGAGTGGGCGACAGGGAAAGGGAGAGGGCGACAGGGAAGGGGAGAGGGCGACAGGGAAAGGGAGAGGGCAACAGGGAAAGGGCGACAGGGAGAGGGTGACAGGGAGAAGGCGACACAGGGAGAGGGAGAGGACGACAGGGAGAGGGTGAGGGCGACACAGGGAGAGGGTGAGGGCGACAAAGGGAGAGGGTGAGGGCGACACAGGGAGAGGGTGAGGGCGACACAGGGAGAGGGTGAGGGCGACACAGGGAGAGGGTGAGGGTGACACAGGGAGAGGGCGACACGGAGAGGGCGACACAGGGAGAGGGAGAGGGTGACACAGGGAGAGGAAGAGGGTGACACAGGGAGAGGGAGAGGGCGACACAGGGAGAGGGCGACACAGGGAGAGGGCAACACAGGGAGAGGGTGAGAGGGTGACACACTCACTCACAGAAACTCACACACTCACAGACACACTTACTCACTCACAGACACACACTCACACACAGACACACTCACACACTCTCACATACAGATACACCCTCACTTACAGACACACACACTCACTCACAGACACACACAGAGACACACTCACTCACAGACACACTCAGACACACACTCACTCACAGAAACACACACTCAGACACACACTCACAGATACACACACTCACAGACACACACTCACTCACAGACACACTCTCACACATAGATACACCCTCACTCACATACACACACACTCACTCACAGACACACAGAGAGACACACTCACTCACAGACACACTCAGACACACATTCAGAGACACACTCAGACACACACTCACTCACAGACACACACACTCACAGACACACACACTCATAGACACACAGACTCACTCACAGAAACTCACACACTCAGACACACTCACTCACAGACACACACTCACTCACAGACACACTCACACACTCTCACACATAGATACACCCTCACTCACAGACACACACACACTCACTCACAGACACACAGAGAGACACACTCACTCACAGACACACTCAGACACACATTCAGAGACACACTCACTCACAGACACACACACTCACAGACACACACACTCATAGACACACACACTCACTCACAGAAACTCACACACTCACAGACACTCACACACAGATACACCCTCACTCACAGACACACACACTTACTCACAGACACACTCAGACACACATTCAGAGACACACTCACTCACAGACACACACACTCACAGACACACACACTCACAGACACACACACTCACAGACACACTCACATTCAGACACACTCACTCACAGACACACTCACTCACAGACACACTCACATTCAGACACACTCACTCACAGACATGCACTCACTCACAGACACACTAACTCACTTACAGACACACACTCACTCAGTCACACACTCACTCACAGTCACACACTCACTCACAGTCACACACTCACTCACTCACAGACACACACACACAGTCACTCAGTCTGTCACTCACACACACACTCACCGGGTTGCACGTGGTAGCAGTGGGGCCTCCGAATGGCAGCAGGGCCCTCCGCATGGCAGGAGGGCCTCTGCAAGGCAGGGGGGGGTCACACATGGCAGCGGGGGCCTCCGCAAGGCAGCAGGGCCCTCCGCATGGCAGATACACACACAGACACACACTCACTCACAGACACACTCACACTCTCACACATAGATACACCCTCACTCACAGACACACACACTCACTCACAGACACACAGAGAGACACCCTCACTCACAGACACACTCAGACACACATTCAGAGACACACTCACTCACAGACACACACACTCACAGACACACACACACACACACTCATAGACACACACATTCACTCACAGAAACTCACAGACACACTCACTCACAGACACACACTCATTCACAGACACACTCACACACTCTCACACATAGATACACCCTCACTCACAGACACACACACACACTCACTCACAGACACACAGAGAGACACACTCACTCACAGACACACACACTCACAGACACACACACTCACAGACACACACACTCACAGACACACACACACTCACATACACACTCACATTCAGACACACTCACTCACAGACACACTCACTCACAGACACACTCACATTCAGACACACTCACTCACAGACACTAACTCACAGACACTCACTCACAGACACACTAACTCACTCACAGACACACACTCACAGTCACACACTCACTCACAGACACACTCACTCACAGACACACACACACACACACAGTCACTCAGTCTGTCACTCACACACACACTCACCAGGTTGCACGTGGTAGCAGTGGGGCCTCCGAATGGCAGCAGGGCCCTCCGCATGGCAGGAGGGCCTCTGCAAGGCAGGGGGGGTCACACATGGCAGCGGGGGCCTCCGCAAGGCAGCAGGGCCCTCCGCACGGCAGGAGGGCCTCTGCAAGGGGCCGCCCCCCGAAGCGGACGCCGCAGCACGCCCCCCCCTGAAGCGGCCGACGTCCCAGCACGCCCCCCGAAGCGGCCGACGCTGCAGCACGCTCCCCCCACACCGCAGCACGCTCCCCCCACCGAAGCGAAGCGGACCCCCTTCAAAGGCGGACACCCCCGGGCAGCAAGCGGGGATCGGGGGCAGGAGATCAGGGGGAGGAGATCAGGGGAAGGGGCTATTCCCCGTGGCCCTCTTCCCCGCGTTAACCCAATCAGGGAGGGGGATTATTTATTTTAAAAAAAACAAAAAAAACAATTTGGCGCGAGCAGGGGAATTCATAGAGCCGCAGCACTGCTCGCCAGCGGCCTAAATCCACTCGCCACGGGCGTGTGGTTATCATTATTTGCCGAACACTGTATATATATCAAAAACATAAACTGTGCGCAACTATTAGAACCTTAAAAATATAAGTGATACAGTGCAAGAACTGAAACCCTTCTAATCAGTAGCCCAATATAGCCACAAAAACCACAGTGAGAATAATAGGAAATAATTCACATAACCGTGGGGTGAATGATGTTGGCGTCTGCTGCTATTAAAACAGGGGGTGGCTCAGCACCCCCCAAACACTGGAGAAATGGAAACAAAAAAAACAGCGCACAACGCAAATAGTGAAGTATGCAAACACAATTGTGTATTAAATAAGGGATAAATATACTGCGTACATCAGATAGAATATAATGAGCATTTGGTGTAAAAACACTGGTTACCACTCGGCGACAGCTGGTGTGGAAGTCAGATGTTAGCTTCTCTCAGCAGGAATTGTATACAGCAACTACGGAGCAGGACTCTCATAGGATCTCTTCATCAAGCGGTCGGCGTCTCCACAGGGAGTTGCCCTCTAGAACAGCTGGGCTCCGCACTACGTAGTGATGCTCAGAGGGTCCACCGATAGTCCTGAATAGACTGGAGCAGCTCGTGAGGTTCCACAGTTAGGACTGCTGCACACGGGGGCGAGTAGATCCAGGATCCCAAGATCACGAGGCAAGAAGGAGACAGCACACTCAAAGGTACAAAAAACAGCGTGTATTCAGTAGAAAAACCGGCACATAAACCCGACGTTTCGGTCCTTGACACAGGACCTTTCTCACGGGCGTGTGGTTATCATTATTTGCCGAACACTGTATGTATGTATGTATATATGTATATATATATATATATATATAGATATATATATATATATCTATATATATATATATATATAAAAAAAGAAAAGAAACAGGCGCATACCTACTGCATTAAAGTATAACAAATAGTTTATAGAACAATAAAATCAGTCAAATGCCCACTCACAAAAGTACAGGGTTTAAAAGCAGGTATGAGATAGGCTCTCATAAGCCAGTACTGCCGTCTGGTATCAGCAATGGTGTCCTCTCCTGTCTGCTCTCCGCGTGGTCCGAGCAACTGGAAGTGACGTCCCTCCGGTCGGGTGCCTCGCACAGGAAATCCCTCCGGGAACCACACCTCTATTCCTTGCCACTGGGGGAAAAGGATCCAGCGTTTTTCTCAGCCTCACAAAGTCTGCAACGTCTCTCAACCAGCAATGGTGATGTTCGTGGGAAAGTGACAACCTCAGTCTAGAACCATATCATCCTTGGTTAATACTGGTTCTAATACATTTTACCTATACATGCCACCCCACTGGATGTTTTCATAGTTAGGTTAAATAAATCACAGTTTTGTTTAGGCTGTATTAGAGGCGCTACTTCACTTTTTTGTTTTGTTTTGATATATATATACACACATATACATATATACACATATACAGTGCTCGTCAAACCCGGTCGCCAACTCGCCAGCTGTGATCGGATATTGGCTTGTGGCCAGTAACCTTTCCCCTGCTCTGCAGAAAAAAAATCCCCTGCTCGAAAAAAAAAAAAAATTGTAGCTGATTGACTGTGACGCGGGATGGAATTGCAAGTACTTCAAACCGCCCTTTCTGCACGGTTAAGTAATGGGGTGTGTGTGTGTGTGAGTGCGTGCGCGACTGCTGCTGCTGCTGCTACTCCTCCTCCATATATCCTCCTGTATAATTGTGTTAGCTTCTGTAATTTACAAGACCTGCACTGATCCGGTCATGGAGGAGTTTGGACAGATGCTTGAGGTGGGGGGAATTTAATGCACATTAAATATTTATATACTGTATACACTGATACATCCTTCCCCCTCTCTCCGGCGCTCCCGGTGCCCGCGCGGATCTGAAGATATTGCAGTAGCCGGGGTGTTTCTCTGTCTCTCCCCCCTCCGGCGCGCCCGCTGCCCGCGCGGGTGTCACGCCTCTATGCCCGCAGACCTGGCAAGACCCCAATACTGAGGTGGGAGCGGTATTACCACACACCCACAGCAGTGAGGATGAGCCCGGAGTTTGGTATGGCGTTGCTGGGCCTGTTGGAAGATAGTTAGTGATACTTGCAACGTCTTGGTGGTAAAGCGTAAGAATAGTGGTGTCCGTGCGCCAGACTCCAGGGATCCAGAAATCAGAGTAGTCAAGTTCGTAAGCCAAGTCCAGGGGTTACAGAGGTCAGCAAGGTAGAGTTCGCAAGCAGAGTTCAAGGGCAACAGAGAGCAGAGTAGTCCAGGACGAGCAGAGGTCAAACCAGGGAAATCCAGAGACAAGCAGGAACAGGCTGGAACACAGAGAGAGCAAAGCATAGGACTGCACACACAGGGATAACAGAAGCTATGCAGAGCGATGAGAGAAAGGACAGACAGGGGTTATAAAGGAGGGAACACCAATAGGAGAGAGAGGAGGAGCAGAGGGAGAAGTGGGAGACAGCAGGGATAGGTGAGGAGGAGAAGAATAGGAGGAGACAGGGGAACCAGTAAGGGAGATCGCCTGCAGGGCATGGGAGGAGGAGTCAGGAGACTGGAAACCCCTAGAAGAGGAGCGTGTGTGCGCGCCCTCTAATCTGAGAGTGCGCGCGCACAGGCTGCGTCACGAGGCGCGCGCAGCGTCGCTGGGGCACCTGCAGAGAGGAATGAAGGAATGGAGGGAACAGATGCTGGAGGTAAGGACATGGGTGCAGATACAGAGGGGGCCTGAGAGTGGGGAACGCTCCAGCAGGGGCTCGGGGACCGCGCGGTTGCGCGAGTCTTGCGGGGCGCACGCCGTGAAATAGGACCGGCGTCAGAGGCTGCCGGAGAGGGACAGTTGTGGATAAAAGAAGGGAGGCTGGCAGGGGAAGGGACAGAGAGGGTAGGTGAGCGTGTGACATCAGGGACACATGAAGGGGAAGGAATCCCCTGAACCGTCACAGTATCCCCCCCTTGAGGATCGATCTCCGAGCGATCCAGCCACGGTTTTTGAGGAAATCTTTGATGGAATAGTTGGAGTAGTTTCGGGGCATGGATGTGACGTGCTGGTACCCATGAACGCTCTTCCGGACTATAGCCCTTCCAGTGGACGAGGAACTTGAGCTTGTTTTTAGACCAGGGTGAATCAATGAGGGATTGGACCTCGTACTCTTTTTGTCCTAGGGTGGACACTGGGTTGGGTTTACGGGAAGGATCCGGAAAATGCGAGCTCTGTACAAAGGGTTTAAGCAGGGAGACGTGAAAGACGGATGGAATCCTCATGGTGGGAGGTAGGTCAAGACGATAAGTGACTGGGTTGATTTTTTCTATGATTTTGAATGGGCCCAGAAATCTTGGTGATAGTTTAGGCGATGGAGTTTTGAGCCTGATATTCCTCGAGGACAACCACACTCTGTCACCAGACTTGAAAGAAGGCCCAGGTTGGCGATGACGATCCGCCTTTGTCTTTTGTTTGGCAACAGCAGATTGTAGGGTTTTGAGGATCCTTTTCCAAGAGTTCTGTAGGGTCGTAACATGAGAGTCGGCTGCAGGAACGCCAGAAGGGGGGAGAAGAGAGAGGAAGACTACTGGGGTGGAAGCCGAAATTAATGAAAAAGGGAGACTCCTGGGTAGACTCATTTTTGACAGAGTTGATTGCAAATTCGGCCCATGGTAATAGATCCACCCAGTTGTCCTGTGAGTCAGATACAAAACATCTAAGATATTGCTCTAGGGTTTGATTCATCCTTTCGGTCTGACCATTGGTCTGAGGATGGTATCCAGAGGAAAAAAGGAGGGAAATTCTAAGTCTCTGGGAAAACGCCCGCCAGAACTTAGAGATGAATTGAGACACTCTGTCAGAAACAATAGAAATGGTAATCTGAAAATTTCCTTGGAAAAAACATCGGCCAGAATTAGGAAGGCCCTTGAGGGGAATAAAGTGTGAATGTTTAAAGAATCGGTCTACTACGACCAGAATGGTGTTCATTCCTTTGGAATTGGGCAGTTCGACAATGAAATCCATCGAGATGTGTTTCCAGGGTTGTTCCGGAATGGGAAGAGGCAAGTGGAGGCCAGAAGGTTTGTGGTGGAGCGTATTACTCTGGGCACATACAGGACAGGCACTAGTAAAGTCAAAAATGTCTTTGTTCATCTTCGGCCACCAAAATGTCCGTTTAATAATATCTGCTGTACTTTTGAAGCCTGGATGACCGGCAGATCTAGAGGAATGACCCCAAAGTAGAATCTTGTGAGTCCGCGAAAGTCAATGCATGGCCTACACTGGCGACACGTTTATTTCGAGTAGGGCTAGTACCGCAAGCCGGGACATGTCCCGGCTTGCTAGCCCCACTCCCTTGGCGTGCCGCGCGTCACCGATGCGCGGTCACGCGTCATCGGGAGCCTGCGCCCCCTGCACGCACGTCCAGGGCTCCCCGAGGGAGCCCTGGTGTCCCGCGATGTGGGGGACGGCGGCAGGGGGTTCCGGGGGACCCGGCGGACCCGGCGAGCGGAGGGAGAAAGCCCCGATCGGAGGGCGCTCCTCCGCAGCTTTGGCGCGCGCCGGGCACCCTCCGGCGCGCGCCAGGTTACTGCTGCGGCCGAGACCGGGCAAATGCTCTAATAAACTCGGCCGCAGCAGTAAGTGATCCATCCTTCTTCTTCACGAAGAAGAAGCCTGCCCCGGCAGGGGAGGTAGAGTTGCGGATGAATCCTTTTTCCAAATTTTCTTGAATGTAGGACGTCATGGCCTCAGTTTCAGGAACGGACAAAGGATACGATTTCTACTTTGGATGGATGGTCCCAGGAATCAAATCGATAGGACAATCGTACGGGCGATGGGGAGGTAGAACCTAAGCTTGTACCTTGTTGAACACATCCAAGTACTCATGATACACGGTTGGTACAGTAGGATCGATAGATTGGAAGGAACGGAATCCAAGCCGGCAAGTACCGCAACAGGAGAAGCCGCAGGAGCAGAGTCCGCGGAGGAAGGCCACTGGATGGGCAGGGTACAGGTCCAATCAATGCGTGGATTGTGGAGTTGAAGCCAAGGCAATCCTAAAATAAGTTGGACAGTAGGAGATTGAAAAATATCGAAGATTATTACCTCTTTATGACCGTCGGCCAAGGTCAGTGTGAGAGGAATAGACTCCCAAATGATAAATGCTGGCTGGAGCGGCCGGCCGTCGATGGCCTCGAGACCAATAGGAGCTTTTCTCCTGACCATAGGGATTTGATTCTCAGAGGCGAAGGTTTGGTCCAGGAAGTTACCACCAGATCCAGAATCAATGAAAGCTTTTACCTGCAGGAAAAGGTCAGGGCCCTCCAGAGTGGCAGGAAGCAAAAACTTCTTTGGGAGATTTTCAGGGAGAGAGGGGCAAGGAGAGACAGTACCCAGTAGAAGCCCCTCTACCTTTACTGGGTGTTCCCGTTTCCCGGCTTCAGGGGACAATTCTGGAGACGATGTTCCGAAGAAGCATAGTAGAAGCAGAGTTTATTCAGACGGCGTCGCATTCTCTCCGCGGCCCGAAGCTGTTGGCTACCGATTTGCATTGGCTCCGGAGCCTCCAATGCCAGGAGAGGAGATGTGGATGACCTGTGAGAGACAACAGATGAAGGAAGAGAGCGAGAACAGTGTCTCTCGTGCCGTCGCTCCTGGGTACGCTGGTCCATGCGTACGCTCAGGGTAATCAACTTCTCCAGGGAAGGCCAGGCATGAGTAGCAAGATCATCCTTCAAGGTGTCTGAGAGTCCGTGCCAGTATGCGGCGGCGAGTGCCTCATCATTCCATTGGGTCTCTGCGGCAAGAGTACGGAACTCAATTGCGTACTTGGCAGCAGATCTTCGGGCCTGTGAAATATGGAAGATAGAGAATGTGGCTGTCTCGCGCCGGGCAGGAGTATGAAATACTTGCTGAAATTTGCATCTGAACAGAGAATAATCTTGGGTTAGTTCGCTCTTACGTTCCCAGAGGGGAGAGGCCCAAGCGGCCCAAGCGAGGGCGTCACCGTTAAGCAAGGCGTAGATGTAAGCCACTTAGAACGACCCGTGGGAAACAGGGAGGGGTACATTTCGAATTGCACCTCACATTGGTTTAGGAAACCACGGCAGGCGATGCAGGGGTGCTGGAGCCATGGGAGTCTCCTGAAGGGAGAGTTTAGCCAATTGCTGGGAGACTGTGGACAGCTGATTGCTCACAAATTGTAAGGCCTCAAGTGAAAGACCTGTACCCACCTCAGGGGGGTCTGCATTTGTTGGGCTTTGCATAGTGTCATGCCTGTATGCCCCCAGACCTGGCAAGACCCCAATACTGAGGTGGGAACGGTATTACCACACACTCACAGCAGTGAGGACGAGCCCGGAGTGTGGTATGGCGTTGCTGGGCCTGTTGGAAGATAGTTAGTGATACTTGCAACGTCTTGGTGGTAAAGCGTAAGAATAGTGGTGTCCGTGCGCCAGAGCCCAGGGATCCAGAAATCAGAGTAGTCAAGTTCGTAAGCCAAGTCCAGGGGTTACAGAGGTCAGCAAGGTAGAGTTCGCAAGCAGGGTTCAAGGGCAACAGAGAGCAGAGTAGTCCAGGACGAGCAGAGGTCAAACCAGGGAAATCCAGGGACAAGCAGGAACAGGCTGGAACACAGAGAGAGCAAAGCATAGGACTGCACACACAGGGATAACAGAAGCTATGCAGAGCGATGAGAGAAAGGACAGACGGGTTATAAAGGAGGGAACACCAATAGGAGAGAGAGGAGGAGCAGAGGGAGAAGTGAGAGACAGCAGGGATAGGTGAGGAGGAGGAGAATAGGAGGAGACAGGGGAACCAGTAAGGGAGATCGTCTGCAGGGCATGGGAGGAGGAGTCAGGAGACTGGAAACCCCTAGAAGAGGAGCGTGTGCGCGCGCCCTCTATAATCTGAGACTGCGCGCGCACAGGCTGCGTCACGAGGCGTGCGGAGCACCGCCCCGCGGGGGCACCTGTGGAGGGGAATGAAGGAACGGAGGGAATAGCCGCCGGAGGTAAGGACATGGGCGCAGATACCGAGGGGGCCTGAGAGTGGGGAACGCTGCAGCAGGGGCTCGAGGACTGCGCGGGTGCACGAGTCTTGCGGGGCGCGCGCCGTGGCATAGGACCGGCGTCAGAGGCTGCCGGAGAGGGACAGGTGTGGATAAAAGAAGGGAGGCTGGCAGGGGAAGGGACAGAGAGGGTAGGTGAGCGTGTGACATCAGGGGCACATGAAGGGGAAGGAATCCCCTGAACCGTCACAGCGGGTCTGAAGATATTGCAGTTGCCAGTGTTTCTCTCCCCTCGGTGCTCCCGCTGCCCGCGAGGGCGGGAGGAAGTAGCGGGGTGTTCCCCCCCCCACTCTCCCCTCCGGCTCACGTCCCTTCCCGTGTGTGTATGTATATGAGTATGAGAGAGATTGAGAGTGTGTGTGTGTATGAGAGACAGTGTTTGTGTGTGTGTGTGTGTGTGTGTATGGGAGAGAGAGATTGAGTGTGTGTGTGTGTCAGGAATCGGCGTTTTCCTCGCTTCCCACACAAAGCACTCCCTCTCCGCAGGGAGCCTCTGCACACACAAAACAAGCCTGCCTTACCATCCTCCACGGCTCCTCGCCCCTGCCGCCGTCGCGGGATCACTCCCCTCGGCGATTCCTCTACTCAGCGCCGGGCGCGCCCACGCCCTCCTACACACACGCCTACACGCACGCCAGCCTCAGACGTTATGTGCATGCAGTCTCAGCTTACAGAGCACACGCCTAACAGAGCACTTTTAACCTCTGCTTCTGCAGTGAGGCGTCGCCCCCAAGCATCACACAGTTCAATGCAAAGCAATGATTACACTCAGCTGGGCTGTAACACCTCTCTCCTATCAGGGAGGACTCCTTGCAGTCCTCCAGGCCTGCCCCCTTTTCCCATTGGCCTGCCCAGCTTTATTATGCCTGTGCTTCCCATCACTCGTCGCTCGACATAGTTCTGTATGGAAGCATTGGCTATTCTCTCAGTGACTCCTCAGGTATTGACGCGGATTGGACGACTACCCCCTCTGGCTCTCGACTTTGGCTCTACTTGGACTTCGTGACTTCTGGCATCTCTGACCTTGGCAACGGCAATAACTACTCCTTCTCTACTACCGGTAAACGGCAAGTATTGTCTTCACTACTATACCTGGCCTGGCAACAATAACACCACACTCCGGACACGCTCCCTTTGCTGCGGGTGCGTGTATCCCTACGTCCCACCTCAGCACAGGGGACGGGTCTGGTCTGCGGGTAGCACCGGCGTAACATTATGTCGAGCCCACAAGACGCAGACCAGACCGAACTACAGCAGTTTCTCTCTAATCTGCTTCAGCATAACCAGGCCATGGCGGATCAAATTGTGGCACTTACACACCAGGTCGCAGTACTCTCAGACAGGGTACCGACCGCGACCCCGCCAGATGTAAGCCCCCACTCCGCAAGCGCAGTTAGCAGCTCAGATGTAAGGATTCCTCCTCCCAAGCCTTATGCAGGTGAACCGCAAGATTGTAGGGGTTTCCTAAACCAGTGTGAGGTGCAGTTTGAAATGGCCCCCCATCTCTACAATACTGATGGCAAGAAAGTAGCTTACATTTATATCCTCCTCACTGGCAGCGCCCTGGCTTGGGCTTCCCCGGTTTGGGAGCGACGTTCTGACCTTACCCAAGATTACCCAGCATTTAAAGCCGAGTTTCAACGGGTATTCGATTCCCCCGCTCGTCGGGAGATGGCATCTGTTTCTCTCCTCCAGATCACGCAGGGACGGCGAACGGTGACACAGTATGCTGTGGAATTCCGGACTCTAGCAGCTGAGACTAACTGGGGACATGAGACTCTCGTCTCCGTATTCTGGCAAGGCCTGGCAGATCCCATCAAGGACAAACTCTCTCGCCAATCCAGGCCGGATCAACTGGAGGTCCTGATTGATTTGGCCGACCGAGTGGATCAACGCATCCAGGTACGCCGCTCAGAGCGTCAGCGCGCTCGCTTTCATAACTTTCAAGTTCCGTTCTCCAGTACTCTCAGCAGCACTCCTGCTCCCTCAAGTGCTACCACACCTCTTCGTCCTGCACTGGAGTTGCCAGAGCCAATGCAATTGGGGGTACAACGCATCCGCACACCGATACGGCAGTTCCGCCACGCCGGGGGATTGTGTTTCTACTGCGGATCCATGGAACATCGGGTTCGGGAGTGTCCATTGTGTCCGGGAAACGGGAACACCCAGTGTACAGAGGGGCTCTCTCTGGGTGTAATGTCTCCACGTCCCCTTCTTAAAGGTGAACTCCCTAAGAAACTTACATTTCCAGTCTTCCTTTCAGGCGATAAGTTCAAGACTTCTACCGCCGCTTTCATTGACTCAGGAGCTGGAGGAAACTTCGTGGATCTAGAATTCGCCAGGGTTAACCGCATACCACTAGTAAGGAAGAAGGTTCCCATCGCACTCGTCGGTATCGATGGACGTCCTCTTACCCCGGCCTACATCTCCTTAGAGACGGCTCCCTTGCTTCTGTCTTCACATCTACACAAGGAGACCTTAGTTCTCGATGCCATTCATGCTCCTGGGATACCCATCACCCTTGGTCTTCCTTGGCTACAGCTTAACAATCCTCTCATTGACTGGACTTCCTCCGCTCCCATTTCCTGGAGGCCGAGGTCAGGCGAGACTCGTCAACTGCTGGCCAATACCTCTGTTCCCGAAGTTATTCTACCTTCCGTTTACCATCAATGCCGGGACGTTTTCAATAAGGTACAGTCAGACCTCTTGCCGCCACACAGGACTTACGATTGTCCAATCGATCTAGTTCCTGGTTACTCCCTACCCAAGTCCAAGACCTACCCCTTGTCGTTACCAGAATCTCACGCTATGGATGAATATATCCAGGAGAATCTCAAGAAAGGCTTTATTCGTCACTCCAATTCCCCAGCAGGGGCTGGGTTTTTCTTCGTCAAGAAAAAGGATGGGTCGTTGAGGCCTTGCATCGACTACAGGGGTTTAAACCACATCACTATTAAAAATCGTTACCCCCTTCCCCTTATTACCGAACTGTTCGATAAATTACAGGGGGCCAAGTTTTTTTCCAAATTGGATCTACGTGGTGCCTATAACCTGGTGCACATCAGGAAGGGGGATGAATGGAAGATGGCCTTCAACACGCGTAGTGGACACTACGAATATCTGGTAATGCCTTTCGGCTTATGTAATGCTCCCGCTGTCTTCCAGGATTTCATCAACGACGTCTTTCGTAAGGTACTCAATATTTTTGTTATTGTATACTTGGATGATATCCTGATTTTTTCCAAAGATCTCCAGGACCTTATACGCCACACCTCCTACGTCCTTTCCCGTCTCCGTGAACACCATTTGTACGCCAAACTGGAGAAGTGCACCTTTCACATGACCTCTACTCCGTTCCTGGGATATATCATTTCCGATGAGGGGTTTATGATGGACTCCGGTAAACTTCAAGCGGTCACTGAATGGCCAAGACCCAATTCTCTAAAGGCCATACAACGTTTTTTAGGCTTCGCTAATTATTATCGTAAGTTTATATGGAGTTTTTCCACCATTGTGGCACCCCTTACTGCGCTCACCAAAAAAGGAGCTGATCCTTCTGCTTGGTCATCCGAGACCATTTCCGCCTTCGAGACATTCAAGAAAGCCTTTATATCCGCACCTATTCTCCGTCATCCCGACATTGAACTTCCCTTCGTCCTGGAGGTCGACGCTTCTGATTGCGGCGCTGGTGCCGTTCTGTCTCAGAGACCCACGTCCCAAGATAAGTTACATCCCTGTGCATATTTTTCCAAGAAATTCTCGTCTGCCGAGAAGAACTATAACGTGGGTAACAGGGAACTTCTGGCCGTGAAGATGGCTCTTCAAGAGCGGAGACACCTGCTGGAGGGGTCGAAAGAGCCGTTTACTATTCTCACGGACCACAAGAACCTTCTTTACATAGAGAACGCTCGACGCCTTGGTCCACGACAGGCTCGTTGGGCTCTTTTGTTTTCTCGATTCGATTTTCACCTATCCTATATACCCGGGACCAAGAACGTAAAGGCAGACGCACTCTCCCGAATACATTCTTCTGAAGAGAGGCCAGAGGAATCGTTGGAAACTATCCTTCCACATGAGAGGATTCTCGCCACGTCTACTTTCAAGAATCTTGACAAGATTTTGCACTCCCAGAGACGCATTCCCAAGGACTTGGTCGTTCCCGACAACAAACTCTTTGTACCATCCAAATTTGTTCCAGAGGTCCTGTCTTGGGGTCACTCCTCTAAATCTGCAGGTCATCCAGGTTTTAAGAAGACTACTGATCTCATTCGTCGGAATTTCTGGTGGCCAAGGATGTCTCAAGATATTCTGGAGTTTACCCGCGCATGTCCCACGTGCGCTCAAAGCAAGATTCTCCGTCAAAAGCCTCAGGGTTTTCTTTTACCCCTTCCAGTTCCCGACCGCCCCTGGTCCCACATTTCTATGGACTTCATCGTGGAGTTGCCCAGGTCCAGAGGAATGAACACTATCTTGGTGTTCGTGGACAGGTTCTCAAAGATGTCCCATTTCATTCCACTTAAAGGATTACCCACCTCCCCCGCCCTTGCTGATATCTTTACGGAGCAGATTTTCCAGATTCATGGGATTCCTTCATCCATTGTTTCTGACAGAGGTTCTCAGTTCGTATCCAAATTTTGGAGAGCTTTCACGAAGAGATTGGGCATCTCTTCTTCCTTCTGTTCCGCCTATCATCCTCAGTCCAATGGACAAACGGAGAGAATCAATCAATCCCTGGAGAAGTACCTGAGATGTTTTATATCCGATTTCCAGGATGATTGTGCTCAACTCCTCTCTTGGGCAGAATATGCCGTCAATTCTGCAAAAAACGAGTCTACCCGGGAGTCTCCCTTCTTTATAAATTATGGGTTCCACCCTCCCTGTCTTCCCATCCCCAACATTCCTTCTGGAGTACCAGCCGTAGATGAACGCATTTGTTCCCTTCAAACCACATGGTCCAGGATTCAGTCTACCCTTCTCAACTCCTCCCACAGATCGAAACTACAGGCCGATCGTCGTCGTCGTTCGGCGCCCAGTTACAAACCAGGGGATTTGGTATGGCTCTCCTCTAGGAATATCCACCTCAAGGTACCATCTTCTAAACTGGCACCTAAGTTCCTGGGTCCCTTCCCTATTTGTGAACAAATCAATCCTGTGGCATTCCGGCTCCAACTACCACCCAGTATGAAGATTCCCAATGTCTTCCATGTGTCCCTCTTAAAACCATTTATCTCCAGTCAATTCTTTCCGGATCAGACTCGTAACCTGGATCCCATTACTGTACAAAATAACGAGGAATACGAAGTTCACTCTCTTTTGGATTCTCGCCTATCCAGGGGTCAGCTTCAGTTCTTGGTGCAGTGGAAGGGCTTTGGCCCTGAAGAGAGATCCTGGGTACCTTCAAAGGACATTCATGCTCCGACCCTTCTTAAGTCCTTCAGGAGAAAGTTTCCAGAGAAACCGTTCTTGGACCGTCCTGAGGCCTTCCTGAAGAGGGGGGTACTGTCAGGAATCGGCGTTCTCCTCGCTTCCCACACAAAGCACTCCCTCTCCGCAGGGAGCCCCTGCACAAACAAAACAAGCCTGCCTTACCGTCCTCCACGGCTCCTCGCCCTTGCCGCCGTCGCGGGATCACTCCCCTCGGCGATTCCTCTGCTCAGCGCCGGGCGCGCCCACGCCCTCCTACACGCATGCCTACATGCACGCCAGCCTCAGACGTTATGTGCATGCAGTCTCAGCTTACAGAGCACACGCCTAACAGAGCACTTTTAACCTCTGCTTCTGCAGTGAGGCGTCGCCCCCAAGCATCACACAGTTCAATGCAAAGCAATGATTACACTCAGCTGGGCTGTAACACCTCTCTCCTATCAGGGAGGACTCCTTGCAGTCCTCCAGGCCTGCCCCCTTTTCCCATTGGCCTGCCCAGCTTTATTATGCCTGTGCTTCCCATCACTCGTCGCTCGACATAGTTCTGTATGGAAGCATTTGACTATTCTCTCAGTGACTCCTCAGGTATTGACGCGGATTGGACGACTACCCCCTCTGGCTCTCGACTTTGGCTCTACTTGGTCTTCGTGACTTCTGGCATCCCTGACCTTGGCAACGGCAATAACTACTCCTTCTCTACTACCGGTACCGGCAAGTATTGTCTTCACTACTATACCTGGCCTGGCAACAATAACACCACACTCCGGACACGCTCCCTTTGCTGCGGGTGCGTGTATCCCTACGTCCCACCTCAGCACAGGGGACGGGTCTGGTCTGCGGGCAGCACCGGCGTAACAGTGTGTGTGTATGGGAGTGTGTGTGTGTGTGTGTGTATGGGAGAAAGTGTTTGTGTGTGTGTGTGTGTGTGTGTGTGTATGGGAGAGAGAGATTGAGAGTGTGTGTGTGTATGGGAGAGAGAGATTGAGAGTGTGTGTGTGTGTATGGGAGACAGAGCTTGTGTGTGTGTGTGTGTGTGTGTGTGTGTGTGTGTGTGTGTGTGTGTGTGTGTGTGTGTGTGTGTGTGTGTGTGTGTGTGTGTGTGTGTGTGTGTGTGTGTGTGTGTGTGTGTATGGGAGAGAGAGAGAACGTGTGTGTGCAGGACACCAGAGGTAACCCCCCAGTCAGTCAACCCCCCCCCCACCCAGTCAGTCACCACACCCCCATCCAGTCAGTCACCCCCCACACCCAGTCAGTCACTCCACCCCCACCCATTCAGTCACCCCACCCCCACCCAGTAACCCAGTTAGTCAAAGTCACCCCACCACCCCAGTCAGTCACCCAGTCAGTCATAGGGTCAGTCAGAAGTCAGCCATCCCACCCTCCTACCCAGTCAGTCATACCACCCCCCGACCCAGTCACCCAGTCAGTCATCCCACCCCCCACCCAGTCACCCAGTCAGTCATATGTCACCCATCCAACCCCCCACCGAGTCAGTCATCCCACCCCACCACTGAGTCACCCAGTTAGTCAAAACTCAGTCATCCCACCCCCCCACCCAGTCAGTCATCCCACCCCTCCCCCAGTCAGTCAGTTACCTCCCCCCCGCCAGTCAGTTACCTCCCCCCGTCAGTCAGTTGCCTCCCCCCGTCAGTCAGTTACCACCCCCCGTCTCTCTCCAGTCTCTGTCTCTCTCCTGTCTCTGTCTCTCCCCTCTCTCTCTCTCCCCCCTCTCTGTCTCTCCCTCCCTTTCTGTCTCTCCCCCTTCTCTGTCGCTCTCCCCTCTCTGTCGCTCTCCCCTCTCTGTCGCTCTCCCCTCTCTGTCTCTCTGCCTCTCTCCCCTCTCTGTCTCTCTGCCTCTCTCCCCTTTCTGTCTCTCTGTCTCTCTCCCCTCTCTGTCTCTCTCCCCTCTCTGTCTCTTTCCCCTCTCTGTCTCTCTCCCCTCTCTGTCTCTCTCCCTTCTCTGTCTCTCTCCCCTCTCTGTCTCTCTCCCGTCTCCCGTCTCTCTGTCTCTCTCCCGTCTCTCTGTCTCTGTCTCCTGTCTCTCACTCTCTGTCTCCTGTCTCTCACTCTCTGTCTCCTGTCTCTCACTCTCTGTCTCCTGTCTCTCACTCTCTGTCTCCTGTCTCTCACTCTCTGTCTCCTGTCTCTCACTCTCTGTCTCCTGTCTCTCACTCTCTGTCTCCTGTCTCTCACTCTCTGTCTCCTGTCTCTCACTCTCTGTCTCTCACTCTCTGTCTGCTGTCTCTCACTCTCTGTCTCCTGTCTCTCACTCTCTGTCTCCTGTCTCTCACTCTCTGTCTCCTGTCTCTCACTCTCTGTCTCTCACTCTCTGTCTCTCACTCTCGATCTGGATATCTTATTTACCCTATATATCTTAACTGCCCTATACTACACCGAAATAACCTATACTGCTTTCTTCCAGATCTAACTCAAGCTTCACATGGGAGACATTGGAATCCCCCCTAACCCAGAAAACAGGTAGGGAACACCTCCCCTCCAATGTATAACATTGCGGGAATGAGGGTACCTGGACATTGAGGGACTGCAGATCAGGTAAGATCCCAGATGGGATTGCTGCTTTAAATATTGTGAAGCGGGGCATCCAGACACTGGTTAAGGGGTGCAGGAAACTAGTCATTCACATCTGGCTTTTTTTTCTAGATCCGACATTTACACACACACACACACACACACACACACACACACACACACACACACACACACACACACACACACACACACACACACACACACACACACACACGTAACAAGGACTAATTGTAGTATAATGTAATACAATAAATAAAGTTATGTCAAAAACAAGTGTTCTTACTAGGAAACTATTCAATTAATTTTATTTATGTACTTTTTTAAAAGCGGGGGTGGGGTTGGGGGCGGGACTGGGGGCGGGACTAGGGGCGGGGTTGGGGGCGGGACTAGGTGGCGAGTAGATTTTTTGGTTCGGCGAGTAGATTTTTGGGTGATTTGTCAAGCACAGTATATATATATATATATATATATATATCAAAAAATAAATAGATGATACCGTTCTGTGGCTAACGAAATGCTTTTATTTGTGCGAGCTTTCGAGATACACTGATCTCTTCTTCCGGCGATGTTACAATGAATGAAAGCTCGCACAAATAAAAGCATTTCGTTAGCCACAGAACGGTATCATCTATTTATTTTTTGATTATTGAAGCTCGGCTAACACGGTACTGATACCTCTACATATATATATATATATATATATAATCAAAAAATAAATAGATGATACCGTTCTGTGGCTAACGAAATGCTTTTATTTGTGCGAGCTTTCGAGATACACTGATCTCTTCTTCCGGCGATGTTACAATGAATGAAGCAAGCAAAAGCTATACTATAAACAGTGTCTATTGGAATGTTATCTGTGCTGGTCCTTCCCCCCGTGTGGATGTGTTTTATGGCTGGAGGTGTCAAAAGGTTCCTGAAAGCAAGTGATGAAAGAGTGTGTATGTGTATCAGTGTGAATAAAAATTAATGGAGAGCCCACAGTATATACAGTGCTTTACAAAAGGTGTGTGTGGAGTGGGAGTGGATATAAATGGTGTGGGTGGGTGTGGAAATGTGAGAGTTAGTAGCACAACTAAAAGTGTGTGTGGATACTATGTGGTCCCTATTGGTGTATAGGGATGTAAAAACAAGGAGTATAAGTATGTGTGAGAGACAGCTATGTGTGCATACATATAGCACAGTATGTACAGACATGGCCTATAGCACTCATGGGAAGAGAGTTCACTTGTGTCAGTAATGACTCATAAAATTTCGATCTCTGTTTAGGCCACTGCTAAGTGTCCCGAACAGTTGCATAAATTTGTATTCATGCAACCGTCTCTCTTTCGGTGTTTTAAGATTACCTTTGAGTATGGCAACCCTCAGATCGTTCATCTTATGGCCAGAGTCAGAGAAATGTTCGCCAACAAGACTGTCTCTTGTTCCGCGTGTGATGCTGTGGCGGTGCAGGTTCTTTCTCTTGTTTAGCCCCTGCCCTGTCTCAGCTATGTAGTAGGAACCCCCTGGGCATTTCATGCACATGATGAGGTACACGACATTGCTGGAGGAACAGGTGAACCTTCCTCTGATTTTGTATTCCCGATTCCTGTGTGGTATTTGTATTGTGTCCGCTGTGTAGAGCATTGCGCGGGTTTTGCATCTTGGGTCCTGGCATGGTTTTGTTCCGCATTCAATTGTACTACTGAATACTTTACTCCTCACCATAATATTCTTGAGATT
Organism: Ascaphus truei; assembly: GCF_040206685.1. Lineage (NCBI taxonomy): Eukaryota > Metazoa > Chordata > Amphibia > Anura > Ascaphidae > Ascaphus > Ascaphus truei. The sequence continues at coordinate 9,363,793 of NC_134494.1, read as the reverse complement.
ATGGGGTTGTCTGTATGATAATAAGGGTGCTTCAGGGAAGACCTGTTGCAGTCTTGTATCTTCCTGGAGGATGGGTTGTAGTTTCCTGGTGATCTTGCGTAGGGCTCCTAGGGTATGTGACCAGAAGGAGACAAGCGACAGGGTACCTTTGGTGGTCACATATAACCCACACCTAGGCGCTGACCAACGAGAACGTTCCAGGGATTCACCCCAGGCTCTCACTAGCGGAGGCTCAGGCCTCCTGTGAGCCTGACAGGTATAATGCACCACACCAGGTAACATTAGGTTCCCCGCACACACACACACACTATATGCGATTGGGTGGGGGGGGAATACCCGTTACATATATATTATATTTACCAGATTGGGGTCCAGCAAAAAAAGAGACAGCACACTGCATGTGGTCTTCAGACAAAAAACTGTATTGAATCACAGGGCACTGCAACCAACATTTCGGTCACCCAGAGGGACCTTCATCAGGGTGTGCACAACCTATGGGCATGGTTTGTCCGAATCTCTCAAGGATGACCTTGCAGCTTACGCCCGTCCAGTCAGTCACCCCCCCCCGGGGACCGGCGGGTAAAGGGGGAACACCTCCGGTACCATCTCCCGCCCCGCGTGGGCAGCCACGGGGACCAGGGGGAAGTGGGGGCCGGGGAAAGGGGGGAACACCCCTGCTACCATCTCCCACCCCGCACGGGCAGCCTCGGGGACCAGGGGGAAGCGAGGAGTAAGGGGGAACACCACTGCTACCATCTCTCACCCTGCGCGTGTAGCCGTGGGGAAGCGGGAACCGGGTGGAGAAGGGGGGGGGGAACACCCCCGATACCATCTCCCGCCCCGCGCGGGGACCAGGGAGAGAAGGGGGGAACACCCCCACCTCCCGCCGTGGGCAGTCAACCACAGGGACAGGAGACGGGGGACCGCGCGAGCAGCAGCACTCCCATTACTTACCCCTGCAGAGAAGGAAGGGCTCCATTCCGTGTCACACCCTATTGGCCAATCAGCTAGGGGGATTATTATTTTTTTTTTTTTAGAGCAGGGGAAAAGGAGAGAGGGAGAGGGAGAGAGAGAGACTTAAACAGCATCACAGATAACCGACGTTTCGACCCCACAGAGAGGTCTTTTTCAAGGGGATGTGTATACAGTGCTACCAACAAGAGAATGCATATAAACCTGAAAACTCAGTGACTCCACTCATACACAATCAGAGTAACCACCAACATATGTACATACCAGGTGTTTCCCATGAGATCCCAAAATCACAAACGAGCGGCCATCTTGGAGTGGATTTCTCAAGTATACAGGAGGCTTCCAGTGCTAAACTCAGCTGATCGCTCACAGTCACTCTGGATCTGCGTGTCTGGTGGTCATGGCAACACGCATAGCGCTTGCGCAATGCTATAGGCAATGTCCCATGCAAGAAAGTAGTAAAGGCCACTATGGGGTACTGTCTGCCTGTAAAGCAGAGCGGGCTGCCGAAACGGGGTATGCTCTCCCTGTGGTGGATCGCATTAGTTGCCTCTCCACCCAGCAATGCTAGGCGTGCGCTGTTGCATAGCAACCGACCTTGCGCATGCGCACGGAGTACAGAAGATGACGGGCAGCTATCTTGGAGAGGGATAGAGAGCTGCCGGCAAAGCTGAGCGTCGGTAGGTCGCATAGCAACCAGCCTTGCTCCTGTACATCGCAGCCAGCATAGTGTGAAATGGGGACACCATGGGAAGATACATTAAAAATTCAAGGAGGCCTTATAGGAAGAGTAGGTGGAGACAGTGGGGGAGACATATAGTGAAATGAATATAGAAGAGCGGACAAGTCATCTCAAAATACTAATATACAAACTATACAACAATAGTAAGCATCTTCAGCAACAGAATATAACCACATTCACAGAGTGTATAATCAGCTAGAGTCACAGCTACTCTATAAAAATGTGACAAGTACTGACTAGTCTACACAGGAGAACAGTAGTATGAAAAGGCCAGGAGGCAACTACAAACACGTTCTCAAAAACAGGCAACCGGTAATAAGCTTAAAGTGAAGTCAGGCTGCTGGAGCAGACTAGTAGGTCCAAGAGAAATCAGTAGGGGCACAGGGAAGCCAGTATAGGGCAAAGAATAAGCCACAGATAAGTCAATGACCAAATACATTCCCTGTATTAGTAAAACATGGATAGTGCTGCCACTGAATAGCCAATCACAAAGGCAGTACTCATAAGCCGCACGGCCTAAAACGCCCGAAAATCACATTAACAGTGCAATCCGATACACAATATTCCCATTGCAATATGTTCACAGAAAGCAGCCAAGATTCAGGTCCTCATGTGACTCTGAAGTGTAACACTGTCATGTGCTCAGGCGTAATGCTGGATGAATGAAACACCAATTGGTGTGACTGTCGGAGGGAACAACAAAACGGAGAATGGGGGGGACCACCATTAAAGTCGGGGTTCAGGGGCAGTCGGCTTACCCCGTCAGCTCATCCATCCTGGATCCTTCTCCTAGGTTCCCGTTCCTGCAGCGTGCATCCGGTAGAAGAAGCATGTGAAAAATGGAAGAAAGTATCCGATGCCACAGCAGACAGTGAAACTTGAATCCAACTCCGGTAATAGTACAAAAAGGCTTTATTTGAAAAAGACACACACTAAAAACAACAGGCTACAACACAGCCGCCTCCTCTACGTGTTTCACGCTGTGGTAGCGCTGGGAGCCCAGACGAAGAGCTACCACAGCGTGAAACGCGTAGAGGAGGAGGCTGTGTTGTAGCCTGTTGTTTTTAGTGTGTTTCTTTTTCAAATAAAGCCTTTTTGTACTATTACCGGAGTTGGATTCAAGTTTGACTATCTGCTGGGCAATGGCATACAGTGAAACGTTGCAAGGCTGTGCTGTTTTTCTTTAAAATGCCTTGCAACAGGTAGATAGTTCAAATCCTCACCTGAATCAGAACTCAGTAGGGCCTTCCTTATTGTTGATCAATGCATTGCTATGCGTTCTTTAAGCCTTCTGGATGTTTTGCCCACATAGAAGAACCCACAGGGACACTTGACAAAGGGTACCACAAATTTTGACTCGCAATTAAGGAAATCAGGTACAGTATCTTTTTTTTTTTATAACTTGTATTTTTTATTTTTGTGAAAATACAGCATATATACATCTTATTTCCAGTACTGCGACATGCATTATTCATATCTCTTGTGTATGGTAGCTGAACACAAACATTGTCATCAAAACAGAGTTATAAGCAACGACATAAACTTAAATAATAAATAATCATAAAGTAAAATTAGGTGGGGGGGAAGAGGAAGAGGGTGGGGAGGGGGAGAGGAAGGGTGGGAGGCCGCGGCTCTGATCAACGCTTCAGGGACCGATGTCTGGATTAATTTGTTGCTGCTGGGTGGGCTACTCCATTACCGGAGAACGCATCTAACTACTATTAAAGCAAAACGGTGGCTCTCTCCACCCCAGGGATGTCTGTCTGGGCCAGCCAAGGCGTCCAGACTTTTAGGAAATTTTCGCCAGTGTCATTAACTAAACTTGTCAATTTTTCCATCTGGAACCAAATTCTATTCCGGATTTTGGGGATAACAGGAATTTCACTTTGTTTCCATAATGCTGCAATCTCGCACCGCACGGCTGTAGCAAAATGTGCTATTAGTTTAAGAGTTGCTTTTGAGAAGCCCTGTCGTGCTCTTCCCAAAAGGAAGAGACCGGGGTCAAATGGGATGTCGAGGCCTAAAAGCCTCTGAAGCCAATTAATGATTTTTTTCCATAATGGAATCAGCCGGGGGCAGGACCACAGCATATGTAGCAGATCAGCGGGTTCTCCACACTGTCTAGGACAGTATCTTAATTGGATTTCCATTATGCGGATGATTAAATGTTTTGCCCAATATCATAAATTGGCAATTAACGCAGCCATGGAATTTGCACACTCCTATTGGTCTTGTCAACCAGGAGTGTGGTCCAGAGTACTTTTCTATTGGGTCTGCATGTGTCAGCCGGTCCCCTATGCGTGGTCCTTTTCTAAAGCAAAACATCGGGGGTTTCTCAAAGTGTTTCCCTATTTTCTTGTCATTTTGCAAGATGTACCAATTCTTGCGAACT